>NC_080379.1:15542785-15844470 GCF_014773155.1 Arachis stenosperma
TCAAGTCAAAACACTCAAAAACAAGTACTTTGTTATGTGACTATATTGATTTCAAAAACTTTAATGAATAAAAAATCTAATTCACTTCACTAAATTCAATGTACTTACTAAAGAGAATTCACCCAAAATATAACAAAATAGGAATGTGCAAACCAATTAGGTGCTAGTAAATTAAAACAATGAATAAGTGCATTGATAAGTCACAACCCCTAACTAGCATCAGCATCATCTAAAAATACATAATTCATGAATAAATTGCGAAACAAAAATATAGTTTAATGTATATGGTAGCTATAACAAATGAACTAAACTCAGAGTTCACTCATACATTTAATCAAATAGTCGGTACGTAGTGCACAAATTCAACAAATTCAAGCCATTATTAGCCACATTCAACCCAAAACAGCAGCATCAAACACTTGCAAACTATCCAACAAACAAATGACTAATCTCATCCTAATATAACTAGTGAAATTAAGGAGCAAAATGTAATTACTACTACTAACTAAAAGAAACATAAAACAAGGAGAAAAAAGCAAGAAATCTGAGTAAAGAGTTGGAGAATTGAGGGAGGGGTTGCAGTGGCACTATGATGTTGCCACTGTTAGAGTCACAGCGGTAGTGTGGTTGCTAAAAAGTGAAAGTTGATAGCTCTAGTGGTTGGCGCAGAGAAGAGGGGAGTTCGAAGAAAAATGGTAGAAAAGGGAAGAAAGATCGAGAGAAGAAGACGAGAGAGAGAGAGAGAGAGAGAGAGAGAGAGAGAGAGAGAGAGAGAGAGAGAGAGAGAATGTCGACAGTGGTTGGGGTGCCAGCGGCAATGTGGTCACTGGAGGAGATGGAGGGAAGGTGGTGGTTTGGGGAAGGGACGTTGGTTCATAAAGAAAAGAGATCGAAGAAAGGGGGAGTGTGCGTACACATAAAAGTGTTTTGTGCGTACGTATGCAAGGGTCAAGGATTTTGGGGAAGGTGTGCCTACGCATTAGAGGATTCAAATTTTTCTGTGTGTATGCACAGCTGTGTGTGCACGCACAGAACTCTGCTTTTGCAAAATTTTGGGACTCTAAAACCATCAAACATGGTTTTCAACCTCCAAAACATATTCTACCATATAAATACTAGATCAACACTAAAATTCTACCAAACTAAGCTAACCAAGAAGAGCAAAAATTCAATAAACAAATGCTAAAAGAGAAGAAGAGTTAGAAGGATGTTACCATGGTGGGGTATCTCCTACCTAGCACTTTTATTTAAAGTCCTTAAGTTGGACATTTTGGTGAGCTCTTTGTCAAGGAGGCTTGTGCTTGAACTCATCCTTAAGCCTCCACTAATGCTTGGACTTCTAATGATCTTCAGAATTTCCAATTAAGTGCACCAAGTTTTGATAAAAGTTGAAACAAGTTTTGAGCTCCCAAAATTGATCCACATGATGTATACCGGGATCCCAAACTTTATTTCTACACCCGTCTTCTTGTTGACTCATGTGATTCCATCCAGGTGGCAAGTATTTAGAACTCTCACTCAAGCACCCAAATATTCTCCAAGATCCACTCAATTGAGAGTTACATCAACCTTGGAATCCAAACCTTGGGGTTTTAACCTCAATGAGCTTTGCATTATGCTTCCAACCACTACCTAACTCCCTCTTACTCTCCAATCTACAAAGAGTCCTAAGTTGACTATCCGTTTCAAGAAAACTATATTCAAGCGGGCTAATAAAGCTAAATGATAAGAATGTTACCTACTCAAATTGTGTGTTGGATGGTGATAACTTAGGAAGAGAAGCGTCCAACGGCTTTAGCAATGTGAGTTATACTCCCTTTTGCTCCTCTTGTATGATCTCCACCTCTTGACAAGATTCCTCAAGCTCGTTTCCTTGTTCATCTTCTCCAAACTCTTCAACCACTTATTCCAATTCCTTGATCTCAACCTCCTCCACTTGTTGCAACTCATGCTTAAACTCCTTTTCTTTTTCTTGAAGTTTTAGGCTCTCTTTTACTTCACATGCTTTAATTGAAGTTGACTCTTCATTTTTATCCATGAAAATGCTTGAGTTTTCGGAAGAGTGTATTGAGGCTAGGTGAGATAGAGCTTCCGCTAAGGTAGCCATGATGTTTTTTTGCGTCTTTTGGTACTCTTCTTGCTCTTGAAGGAACAATTGGAGTGCTTTCTCCTTTGGGGATTGTAGAGAAAAAGAGGGCTCATCAATTGGAAAAAGGTTGATAAACCCCAAATTTGTGGTTTATTTTGTGTTGAATTTAGTGGATTTTATCAACTTATCTCACATTTATTCAATGAAATAGTATGGTTTTATGAATTTCTCCTAAATTGTGCTTAAGAGTGAGAACATGCTTTTTAGACCTTTAAATTGCTAAATTTAATTTACTTTAATTCCATTTGATGCCTTGATATGTTTGTTGAGTGTTTCCAGGGTTATAAGGCAAGGATTGGATTGAAGAAGTGAATGGAGAATTCATGAAGAAATGAAGTTTTGGAAATCTACCATGCGAGGTGTACGTGTGACCCACGCGTACGCGTGACAAGCGTCACGCGACCTCATTAAAGGCAACATGCTGGGGGCGATTTCTGAACCATCCAAGCCCAAATCCAACTTATTTCTGAAGCTATTAGATGCAGAATTCAAGAAGGAACAAGAGGGGAAGCAATTAGTGTAGTGTAGGAAAGATGCTTTAGGTTAGTTCTAGAGAGAGAAGCTCCATCTTCTCTCTAGAAATTAGGGTTTTTAGTTTAATTTCATCTTATATTTAGGTTTCAATTCTTGTTTTCATCTAGTTTTTTTTTTTACCTTTCCTTGTTCTATTATCTTAATTCTCTTAGTTTATTTTGTTAATTTCTTATTTGAACCACTTTTTAGTTTATGAACACTCTTGTCACTTTTAATTTTATTTAATGCAATTTGATGTTTCATGTTCTTTTCTTGCTTGCTTGAGTTATTATTGTTATTTTCTTGCATTTGGTAGTTTAGTTTTTACATTACTTGCAATTTAATATGTTTTTACTTCTATGCACACCAAGTGTTTGATAAAATGTTTGGTTTAGGTTTAGAGTAGTTTTTGAGCATTCTTGACTTGGAAAGAGAAATTAGGCAATCTTGAGTTATTAATACCCAATTTAGATTGGTGATCTAGAGTGATTAGTTAATCTTGTTTTCATTAATATTACTTATGGTTTGGGATTAACTAGGCTTATTTGACTTTCTTCCAATGTTAGAGATAACGTAATAGGATTGACTCTTGGTAATTATTGTATTATGATCTTAATTCTCAATCCTTGCCATGAATGCCTCTTTTTTAGTAATTGTTATCTTTAGTGGTTGATTTACTTTATTGTCTACTTTATCTTTCTTGTCATTTAAATTTCTTGTCTTTTTATCAATTCAACCCCTTGAAACTCATAACCAATAATTGAGCACTCGATTGTAATTCTTAGGGAGAATGACCCGGGACTAATACTCCGGTTATTTTTATTAGGTTGAACTTGTGACAACTAAAATTAAACTTTGATTGAGGATTATTTGTCGGTTTGGAACTATACTTGCAATGAAGAGATTTCTTTTATTGAGAAGAAATTCTAGACCGACGATTTTCTTCTTTCAAAGGTCTTCATATGTAGAAGGTGGTTGATATTGGTAAAAGTGTTGAGGTGGTGTGTATGAGGGTTGAGAACCTTGCTGTTTTGATCGTTGTTGAGAAAAAGATTAGTGAACTGTGGAGATTAAGTTTTGATGAACCAAAAACAGATTGAGCCTGAATTTCTAAACTGATTTCCTAAAATTGATTCCTTAACTGAAGCAATAATTTTGACGTTTTATGAATAATTTTAGAATTACCAAAAATTATATAGCGATAAAATATGTTGATTATTAAGAATTCCGCTTATTTGATAATTGTTGAGAAAAGGGCTGGTGAATTGTTGAGAAAAGGGGAACTCGTAAGGGTGGCTAAGTTTGAGTTTTAGAGGAAGTGCTGTCAAAATTTTATAAAATTTGAGTCTTTGTTTGAAATGTTATTTTTAAAAGGTTTGGTTTTAAAAAATTAAATTATTTAAGATTTATTTTAGTTAAGAAAAGATATATTCTATTTTGCATTCAATTTATTAAGAAAAGTATAATGTTTTAAATTCAATCTTTTGAGAATAAATTTCGTTTAAATTATGATATGAGTTCGGTTTGATAAGAAAGAAAAGTAAAGGAAAGAGAGATAATTAAAGGAATCTCTGCCACAGGAGAGCAGAGAAAAAGATTAAAAGAATGCATTAATAATTGAAGGGTAGGCAATCGACACATGAGCTCGTGGCCTGCATAGAACTAGACATGCATCATCCTTGTTTACGTACTTGTATTTGGTTGTGTTTGCTTATCTTGTTTCTCTGTGATTGTGCTGTTTGTCTTGTTGCAATTTGTTTGTGTGTTGATCTGTTTGTTGTGCTATTAGGTTGTGATTGAGATTGTTTTAAGTTCGAAAATTTTAAAGTAAGGTAGTTACTTATATAAAATAAAAGTAAAATGTATTTCCAAAGGTTTAACAAAATAGTTTTATTGAGTAAGTTACTTATTTGCATTATATTCATTACTTTTACGGCATTTCCATTTCCTATTGAGAACGTATAGTTTGTTCTCACCCGAAAATCTTTCACCCTTTTCAGTGACATAGGTTTGAAGACTCAGTTTGAAGCTGCAAACGATTAGTAGATTTACTTATGATTCCTATCACTTTTATAGAATTTCCTCGTCCTTGTTGCTTTAGTTTCTATTTTATCTAGAGGGATAGGTATTGTATTCGAGTTTTATATTAAGTTTATTTGTATAGCACTTATTATTAATAGTATTTATGTGATTATTATTATTTGAAAATCTTTGATATATGATTTTAATTAATAGAAACAAAATTTTGTGGAATTTAGTAACGCCTTACTTTTGGTACGATCATGACGTACTAAAAGTTAGGGTGTTACACATTTAAAATAAATTAGTAAATAAAATATTTATACTAATATATAATTTATTTAATATTTTATTATTTTAATATCATGAGAAAATAAATAAATATTAAAAGAATTTTATTTTTATGTATATATTTTTTTTACTATTCAATTAGAATTTGTTATAAAAATTAAAGTATTTTTTATAAGATAATAAATTTAAAAGTTAAGAAAAAAATTAAAAAGACAGAAGAAACAATAAAAAAGAATTCATTCAAACAAATGGTTAATGGAAAAAATAAAGAATAGAAAAAACAATTAAAAAAATTATTGATCAAAATAATTAGCCTAAAAAAATATAATACATTATTAGTGTCAAAATGTAACAATGGAAATTTGAAGTCAAGTCATAGGACAAAGAATATTTTAATTAGCCACTGCTAGATTAATAATTCAATTTTAAAGTTAAATACATCATCATATATATAAAAATTTTAAAATTTTTTGGGAGATTATGATTCCCACTAGAGCCCCTCTAATTCTGTCCCTAGGTTGGAGGTTGCAGGTGATGAAGTTGAGGGTGCAGACTGGAGAGTAGGGTATATGTTGGTGTGGTGTACTTAATTTAAAAATTGAAATTGAGATTGAAATTAGGATTAAAATTTTTAAATTGAGATCACTAAAGAATAAAATCCAAACACACTACAATAATATAGACTATTTTTTAGGATTATTATGTGTCAAAAAAAATTAAAATTCGTCAAAAAAATAAATTTTGACATTATTTTAACTGTGAAAATATGTTAATAAAAGTTTTGTCAAAAATAGTATTTTTTACATATAAGTAATTGTAAAAAAAGTTTAAATCTTATTTTGATAAATATTGGCCGTAAAAAATAATTTGTTAAAAAAATTTGAGAATATATTTTTTGTGATACTTATTAATCATCAAAAATACTATTTATTTTGACACTTATTGACCATAAAAAATTCTCAACAAAACTTTTTAACAAAGAATGAGATGAGATCTTGAAACTGAAGAATAAACTGAGATTTTGAAGATGAAGAATGAGTAATATGATCCTAAATTGAGAGCAGTGTGATGCCAAAATTGACGGAGCTCAACGAAGAAAAAGAATAATGGAGTAAGTTGAAAATAAATAAGTGTCAAAATTGAAGAGTAATTTTCTACAATCAAATTATTCATAAAAAATATAGAAAATTTGACATTTGTGATATTTGTCAAAATATATTAATTTTTACACTTAATTATGACCGTTAACAAAAATTATGTTAAAATAGCTCTCTTTTCTTGTAGTGACAAAAAGTTGATTAATTTTTTACTATAAAAAAATAAAAATACTTTTGAAATTTATCAAAAAGATTAAGAATAAAACAGTAGAAAAATTAAATGTCAGAATTATTTTTTTAACTATTCGTTAATATTATAGGAAAAACATAGAAATTTATCCTATTTTTAAATTTGACCATATAAAGAGGAAAAAAAAAAGATGATGGGAAGGATAAAAGTTGACTTTGATTATTCTGTTTGTGGTCGAGAAAACTTTAAAGTTTTGTTTGTGATTCATGTTACCTCCTATATAAAAAAAATTAGTCAAATATATAGAATATAATATGTATTAAACTATAAAATATTCATTAAAATAATGAAAAATATACATTTGTACACAAATTCATAATAGTTATTTTTATGGGTGCATATACCATCTTTTAACTATATATAGAGGAGAATTAATTGTTATACCACAAAAAAGATAGAGATGAACGACAAATGGTAACTCTACAAAAAAAAAATCCTATTACATACAAACGCTCTATTATCAATGAGAAGGAAAAAAATACATCAACAATCTAGTTTCAATCTCAAAAACTTCAAAATTACAATTTTATTAAAAATACTAGGTACACAAAAAATCAATTATATATATATATATATATATATATATATATATATATATATATATATATATATTTAATTTATTTTTAATATATGTAATGTAATAGCTAAATTTTTATGGATACTTATCGTGATTGTAATTTTATTATCACCCATCTTCATTATTCTTCCTAAGAGCTAAAACTAGAGGTAAAGCTCAATCTCAGCCTCAAAACTAATATCATATCTCAAACCTCAAACATTTAATTTTCATCCTTAACCAATATGAGATTCTAGAATTTGGGTGGGAGAGAGCGCACGCAACATTTATTATTTCTTGTTATTTTTTTTAGTCATTAACCTAATTTTTTTAGCTTAGCAAATCTAATAACATATTTCGATCCCACACTTTTAAACATATATTACTAATTAAATAATACATTCTAATGGTTCTCTAGTATTAGCATTCCTGTTATAATGCTTTAGTAGTTCTCTAATAATCTCCCTTGGACCATTTTCTTCTGGATCTAGTTTTGAGCGGATTCAACCCCTTGTGGGAGTTCCCTTCATATGGTGACACTGTTGATTTCATCATCTTCTACTTTTAATTTTTAGTCTATTGATCTTTTAGTTTATTTGATATTTTATTTAATTAAGGACATGTTTAATTAGTTGGGGGATAAAAGTTAAGGTGAACTTTATTTATAAATTTAATTTGAACATAAAATTATTTGAATGGAATTTACTACCCTTACTAATTACCCAATCAAATATATACCCTAACTCTTAGCATTTGTGTGGAGCTTTGGTATTAGAACACGAGGGTTTTTTAATTATTATTATCTATTGAATTAGTGGTTCATTATTGTGGTTTTGCAATGATGCATGTGGCCTAATGCCTTCTTGCTATTCATGGGTCACTCCCAATGTAACTCCATATAAGTAAAAGAACTACACCTTTCGGATTAGTCTAGAGAAACATATATTCAAGTATATTAGGAAACACTACTACTTCAAAGTGCCATGGAGATGTGCTTTATTTGGATTTTACAAAGAACACTGTGCAAATTATGTTTGTGAAATTTGTCAAGTGAATATATATGAAGCTATTAATCTAATGAACCTATGCCACAAATATCATTGCTACCATATACAGCCGGTGTCTAAGACTAAGAGTGACAGTCAAATATTCAAATCATTAGTGAGCACGCTTCAAACTTGCATTGCCCACCTTATAGGTATATATTGTTATGTGTGGTGCAATAATATCTTTCATACTATAATATTATTAAATATATACTAAATTCACCAACTAATATAAAATATATATTAAAAATAATTTAAATAATATATATTTATACACAAATATATAATCACCGATTTTTGTATATATACATAATATTTTTATAAATTATATATGTGATCAGTTTTATTTAGATTAGAGAGACAACAAAAATCAATTAATAAAAAATTTACCGAATTAAAAAATTTAAATTTAAATTAATTAGCTAAAAATTATATTGGACTTTTTTTTTAATTTTCCGAAATTTATTCGTATGTAAGTTTCACTGACTTGGAATTGTAGGGCTAGTTTGTGTGTGTATATATATATTAGGAGCCACTCAAATAAATAAGTTGAAAATGTTTTTTTATAAAGATATTTTTTAATAATTAAAATTTAATATATATAATCGATTAAATTGTATTATTTTTGTTAAAATTAGACTAGACAAATTAACTTGACCGAAAAATGGTAAATCAAATCTTGAATTGATCTAAATTAATATTATTTTTTTTATAAAGAATGACTACAATATCCTATTATAGAAAATGACTAAAATATTTTTATTATATATATTAATTTTAAAAATCTTAAATTTTAATCCTTTATTTTTCTATCATAGAATTAGGATTTAGAATTTTTTTAAAAAATATATATATATATAAATGCCTACAATACTCTTATTATAGAGAATGATTAAAATACTCTTATTATATATATATATATATATATAATAAGAGTATTTTAATCATTCTCTATAATAAGAGTATTGTAGGCATTTTTTATAAAAAAATAATATTAATTTAGACCCGTTCAAATTTTTATTCACAATTTTTTCGGTTAAATCAATTTGTCTAGCCTAATTTTAATAAAAATAACATGATTTAATCGATTATATATGTTAAATTTTAATAACTGAAAACATCTTTAAAAAAAAGATATTTTAGACGTCTTTATCCGAGTGGCTCACTATGTATTAACCAATGAAAATTGTCTGCTGTCAAATAACAACAACAATAATAATTCAATAATAAATAGTAAATTACTGTATGTATGAGATGATATTCAAATTTTGACACATATTTAAATGAATTAATTATTAGACTAACTCAAATTGATTAATAATATAATTTTTCTTAAACAACGAAAATATTTAACTATGTCCCCACTCCCCCACTAAATGATAATATTCCCTATATTAATACTAATGCATTAATTACACAAATTAAATTAAACTAAATTTCTAATTTGTTAGTTGGATATATATTTACGTTCGTTCGGATGGGAGGATAAATTATTGAATCATCAAGAACCATCCAGTCTGAACTAATATCTTAAACGGTGAATATATATGGATTCAATAATACATCACACTACTAGTTCAGTTTTAACCAAAGAAGATAACTTCAAAATCAAGCTATGGATACCATATATCAGGACAATGTATGAAAACTAGGAATTCATATCTATATATAATATATAAGCTTTTATTGTACAAATTTTCCACTGCAGATTTGAGTCAACATGACTGAAAGGCTGTCATCACCAATTAATTATTTGATTCCGTCTACATACAGGAGAAATATGTATGCATGAATGCAAATAGAGAAATGAAGTTTCCATGAATAGAGATGATGACTACTTAATGCACATTACATTATAATACAACCACGTTAACTAATTTCAGCCAATAAATAAATAAATAAATAATTATTGGACTACAATTTGACAAATTCAATCACTCATTATTTTATTTTTTATTATACTTTCAACCTTTTTTTATTTTTTTTAACACCACAATTTCACTTATTATTATCGATGGCCGATCATTCATAGCTACTTCTAGCTACATCTTAAATTTTAAATCTAAATTCTAAATTATCTTTATTTTGTTTCACTTTAAAATATTCTTTTTACTTAAATTTTAAATATTCTTATTATTTTTAATTTTAGAGGTTTCTTTTTAACATTTTTTCCCTATCTATTAGCTAAATTTCAAATTAATTAGCTGAATTAAGTTGGATCCCTAGTCAATAAGTTAATGATTGGAACTAATAACTCAATGATTTGTAGCTTCTAACAGGTTATTACTATCAACTATCATTCTTTTGGTTTTGATATAAAAAGTTTCTAGATATGTACAATTCACCATTCACCAACTATATTCAATTCTATAAAGTATAAACAAACATGAGAAGAGATATATACATATAATTGATTGATGATATTGAAGGATCGCAAAGCTCATAGGGAAGAGGGATAATAAATCAGAAAAAAATAGAGAAAGAAAGCGTGCAAATGAATCAAACTATAACAATCTGAAGAGGCCTTAGGTCATACCCACATGTGCATGCCCCAGCTATGGCGACTGCGTCTCCAACTGTTTCTATGGACATTTAAGACTGACCCAAATTTTCTCAAAAGTTTTATGCGATCGTCAATAATTTTGTATAAAAAAATTATAAAGAAGAATTTTGTTAGTATAAAACTTCGGCCGTCCAATGAAATGCGGAAATCCCAAGAAGCTTTAGTAGCTATTTTTCCACACATTGCTTTAACAACAATCAAATAACCTATATTTTTTTTTTCTCGGGATCGTTTACTGATTTAATTATTTGCTGAAAACTGGTTAACCTATTTTTGTAGCAAGATTTAGTTGACAGCCTTCTGCCACGCGCGTGGATTATACTATATGCAACAATATATATATAGCATCAACATGGTGAATTCTATGTTATCCTCTCTAAAATAAAAGATAAATTACTTTTTATAATATATATATTAAAAGTGATTCACCAAATGAGTTTTATGATGTGGAAGAGATCTTTACAAATGCAATTGATATACTTGAAGGTAGAGAAAAACTTATGATTCGTGATGATAGAAGTTGTAAAGACATTTGGAAATATTCTTTAAATCCTCAAGTCATAAATATAGTTAAAGACATTGTTGTTGATGATGCCAAATACAAGTTTCAACGGATTGTAGATTTGGATCTTCATGAGATTAAAGACATTGTCGTCGATGAAGTGGAGATAAATAGGATTTGCAAGATGATGTGACAATTATGCATAAGAATCTAATCACTTTCATGGGACAAAAATTTTACAGATAGTGAATTTCGAGGATGTTATCACCATATAGAAGAGGGTGGAGGAGACACAATAGGTATACGCTGAAGTTGGAAAGGAGTTGCGCCTATGTAGCAGAGATTCTCTGTACCTCGATAACACAAATATTGCCACGTGTAACGAATTGAATATGTACTTGCACCTTATTAATGGATTTATGAGTTTAATGCAAAGAAATTTTTTCGGCGGTAATAGCCACCATCACCACCACAGACTAGTGGTGCTAAACTAAATTTAAATAATCATAAAAAAAAATAGAGAACATATACCTAATTATTATAGTTAACATTCAACTTAATTATAATTATAGATACTATATAAATTATAGAGAATAATTTACTCTTTATTTTATAGAGGATATGATAGTATTCACTCATTATTATTTGGTGTTATTATTCACAGACTATACATATTCTTTTTCACATTTGATATATATATACATACACCATACATTAATACTGGTATGATTGTAAACTGCCAAATCCAAACTTTTAACCGCCGCTATCTGCCACTCCTGTTGTAGTGATAGCTAGCATGAAAAATCGTTATAATGTGAATAATACTGGCCATGGTAATGTTGGTGCTGACCTTTAGATAAAAAATACAATGTCCTTGATTTTGCATGGTAGCTCCCCGTACTATAGTACTATATTCTCCAGTCATTGTTGGGTTTTATTTGGGGCACGAACCCCTCTTCCTTTGAAGTATCGAAAATTATCCTAAAGCAGAGGGTTTTGACCAAGTTAGCTTTAACCACAAATTAAGCATGTTGCTCTATATACCTTAGGTTCGCATTAACGTAATAATTAGTTCGGACAATCACACGGGTCCCTAATAACATAAATTCCACCATATTAAGTTTAATTTACTGCTAACATAATATCAAGATAGGGAAACGAGACATCATATATCATACCTTTACGCATAAGCACGGTTCTGATAATGGTGCACACGAACAAATTAAATTTAAGATATTTAAGTTTCATTATTAATTAACGGCTTTGCTGTTAATAATCATATCGTCGTCAAATTATTAGTAGGGCATGCAAATGTATTCATTACCTTTAAGCATAAACACTGAGATTAACTATAGTCATAGCTGCACCATATATACCCTCCATTATTTGTACTCTAATATTTTGATTTCTGCTAATAAATTAAATATACCACCTATTTTCATCTTTCGCGTTATTAATTGTAGATCAAACCAGTCAGGTTTGGTTTTTTTTTTTTTACTAAAAATAGAGATTCGAATTTACGATCTCTTAGATGAGTATAAAAAAACTATATTATGTCATTTGAACTATAACTTATTGATAACCAGTCAGTTTAATTTAATAAAAAATTAGTTATTAGACCAATTCAGTTTAAAATAAATATTATTTGGTAACAAATTAATTAAATTAATAAAAAAGTCGGATTGAATTAATTGGTTTAAAATAATAAATTATATTTTTTTTAATTATATCCAATTCAACTCCATGCACATGAATTTCTGAATGTTTAATTATTATTATGAAAAATAATAATGTAGACTAATATACGGATAGGGGAGTGTAGCTTACGCTCCTTATACGCTAGTGGGGGAAGAGGTATGATTAAGAAGAGAAAAGAATTAAGAATAGAAAAATAAGAATGATAGAGATATAGGTAAGAGATAGTCACATTCATTTGGGCAAACTTGGTTTTTACGATAAGTAGCTTTAACCATTCCCGTCGGCGTAGTCACCGGCCGTCAACCCTTTCTCTATAGTTACATACAGTGGGTGGCGTTGACAACCATGACGGTATATAAGTCCCATGCCTCAATCACCACTTACAAAATTTATTGCTAGCCTCCATCATCATCTATCACTTTCCTTCCTTCCAAGTTCAAATTAAATTTCAGCTTAGTAGTAGTAGTAGTAAGTGATTATTCTAGCTTGATGGGTTCTTCTAATAACGGTGGTGTGCCACCGGGGTTTCGATTTCATCCAACTGATGAGGAATTGCTTCATTACTACTTGAAAAAGAAGGTGTCGTTTCAGAAGTTTGACATGGATGTTATTAGAGAGGTCGACCTCAACAAGATGGAGCCTTGGGACTTGCAAGGTAATTAAATTAACTTAATGTAATTTTCTTTAATTCCCTTAAGCTAATAAGGCCTTTTTTCTTTTAAGTTTTGAGCTTAATTCTTGCTTTATCTCCCGTTTTCGTTACTCAATTCATATTATTGATTTTTACTATATAATAAACTACTAGTATGATAATAAACAAGATGACATAACTTGCATTGTATGGATTGTTTTCCAACACCGATCTATCTGCTGAAATTAATCTTGAAACGTAAATTTCTTAATTATTACTACATGGTGGATGAATGACAGGGTTTATTATGAGTTGTTGTAAGCTTATATGTTCGTGATAAGAGAATGGAATTAGTAGCCCATGGTGCATATATTATTTGACTTGTTTTGTTTAATTTGATGCATAACTGCCTCGTAGTATAATTTGATATGAGGAGAATGTCACTCAAGTAACTAAGTTGGTAGAAATTCAGTTGCAGTCGACTTCACGTAAAGTTAATACCTGAGAGTCGTTAGATGATTTGACTGATTTGACTAAATTTTCATCTAACGGCTCTCAGATATCAATTTGACGTGAAGTCGACTTCAATAAGTTTTCACCACCTAAGTTACTACTAATATATATATATTTTCGTGTATGATTTATCATACTCTTGGATTTGTTGGAGGTTCACGAATCGAATCTTGTGCACAATTACTAAGGCGGCATATATGTAGAGACATCATATATTTATATAGAAATACAAATGATGATGTATGCAGAAAGATGCAGAATAGGATCAACACCACAAAACGAGTGGTATTTCTTCAGCCACAAGGATAGAAAGTACCCAACAGGGTCAAGGACAAACCGAGCAACGAACGCAGGGTTCTGGAAAGCCACGGGAAGAGACAAGTGCATAAGGAACACCTACAAGAAGATTGGGATGAGAAAGACACTAGTGTTCTACAAAGGTAGAGCCCCTCATGGCCAGAAGACTGATTGGATCATGCACGAGTACCGCCTTGAAGATTCCAATGATCCTCAAGCAAATGCCAACGTATGTATATCTAACTCATTTTCTCGTGAATTAAATGACTAGTTAGATATCTAACTATATATTATTGATATTGTTTTGTAGGAAGATGGGTGGGTGGTGTGCAGGGTGTTCAAGAAGAAGAACCTATTCAAGATTGGAAATGAAGGAGGTGGTGGCTCCACACACACCTCATCGGACCAGCAACTCAACAACTCAACGGCCACCAATGCTCGTTCCTTCATGCAAAGGGAAAACCACTACCTACTGCATCACCACCAACAACAGCAAAACCCTAGGAATGGGAACCCATCGTCTTCATCCTCAGGCTTTGATGAGCTCGATAAACCCGAACTCGGTCTCCATCACTATCCTCACATGCAAACCCCACACTATTCACTCTTCCATCACTCCCAACCACTTCTTCATCCCCAGGCCCACAAGCCCATCGTCTACGACTACTCTTATACACCCGCGCTTCCCTCAGACCCTCCTGTCATTGCTAAGCAGCTCATGACTAACCCTAGAGACTGCGACAGCGGTGGCAGCGAGGGTCTGAGGTACCAGCAGGTTTCCGAGCCTGGTATGGAGGTTGGATCATGTGAACAAGCCCAGGAAATGGGCGCGGCCGCGGCCGCAAGAGGAGGAGGAGAAGGAATGAATGAATGGGGTGTGCTCGATAGGCTTGTAACCGGGAACCTTGGAAATGAAGATTCAGCCAACAAAGGGATTAGGTTTGAAGATGCAAATCCACATCAGATTAACCAGCTTTCTTTGAGGGGAGAGATGGATTTCTGGGGCTATGGAAAACAATAACTTCCTCCATGATTGAAGATAAATAAGAGTTCGATCCTTGCCTCTAATTAACCATTTAATTAAATACGGGGAGAAACAAAGAAAGACATTTATATATATTTTGATACAGATTATTGAAGATTGTTATCTCTATGTTTTTATTTTTCGATTCGATATTATTGTTTGTTTAGTACCCATAGAGTCAATTGGAAAATGCAGTTGCAATTGCATGCAAGTGCAATACATGGTTATTGATGTTAATTATAGTATTGACTATAAATATGTCCAGTCAAAGATTTAATTGTACTTTATGCAACTTGCATGACTTTTTTCTTAGCTTGGATCAACATTAATAACTTGGTACCGATATTTATTATGATTTAAATTCTCTAAAGTTTGAATTTCACTTTATAAAATAAAGTGTGATCTCTTAGACCATCTCCAGTAGGGAACTCATTCTAGTTCCTATTTATGGCCCACTTGTCATAAAAAGTAACTCCACATCAGCTTTTGCATCATTACCAGTAAATAGGAACTCAAAAAATCTCTCTCTCCTCCATTAGAAGGAACTAACTTTAGTTCCTATTGTGGTCCCACATAATTAATTAATTAAAGTAATTAAAATTAATATAATTATTATCTTTTATAATAATATTATTTAAATTTATAAATTTAAAATAATTTAATATTATAAAATATTAAAATAAATAACTTAAATTTAGTTAGTATTTTAAATTTTATAAATAAAAATAAATAATCCAACTAAAAATTATTTTATAATATGTAAAAATTAAATTTATTTTTTATGTAAAATAAATTTAATTAATTATAATTTAATATAATAATATAAATAATATTTGATATTGATTTAACATAATTATTTATATTAATTATAATTTAATATAATTAATTATTAAATAATTAGTATAAATAATTAATTAAATAGATATATAAATATTTAATATAATAAATTATTATAATTATTAATAAATTAATTATAATTAATTATTCAATATATATTTAATATATTTTTTATTTTTTTTTATTAACTTATCACATGGCATGATTTTATTGGTTGTTGCTCAACCTTGATCCACGTGAAGAGTCCTCCTTCCCTTTTCACTCCAATGGTACTTGAGTCCCCATATGTCAGAAGAGGAACTCTATTTCTTAGCATTGGAGTTGCTCTTACTATTGATTGTTTAGGTGGGACTAATAATAAATATGAAAGAAAAACTATTTAAGAGAAGAAGATCACACTTTACTCTCTAAAGTGAAATTCAAACTTTAGAAAATCCAAATTCTATTCATTATTATTATTATTACAGAAGAAATACAATTAAACTATATTTAGATGAATTATTAAAAAGAGAAAATATATTTAATCACTTTATGTATACACTACAAATTAATTATCAATTAATCACAAATATAAAAATATATATTTGATATTTCTCTGAAAAAGTTCATTATACTACTACAAATAATTTTAATTATTTTACTATATGATTCATCATTTTAATGGTTAATTGTTTAGTTAAAAAATATATAAATTAATATATATAAATAAATACAAATATAAAATAATTAATTTAATTACTAATTTTTACTATACGCTGAGAATTCTGTTTCGGTAAAGAGCATGTCAAGTCTTTTAACGAAAAATGGTTTGTTCGGATATTAATAAAAAACATTTTACGAACAGACAAATTAAATCGAAAATTATTAGAATTGTCTTTAAATGAAAGATGCACGCGTGTGTTTAATAAGGCTGTGTTTGGTTATAGAAATAGAGACAGAAATATAGAGACATAATATCATGTTTAATAGAAGAGATATAGATATAGATAAAGATAATGTATTTAGGGACACTAAATTAGTGTATTTTGTGTCCATAATGACAGGAAAGACATGAAAACACTAACAAAAAAATATAACTTATTTTTCATTTTTTCTTTTATTATTCTTGTTAATTTTTTATAATTATATTTTTATTATTATATTTTTCGTCTCAAATTTTTTGAATGAAAAAAATGAGAATAAATTATATTTTTATAATTTGTTCTAGTTTATCACCAAACAAAATATAAGAATACAAAATTTTGTATCTCTATTCTTTATGTCTTGTTTTCAGTGTCTTATCTTATCCTATTCTCAAAAACAAACGCAGCCTAAAAGTTTATTTTTATAGAATGATTTATCTGAATCAAACTAAACCAACCAATTTTTTTTCTATTACAACAATTGTTCTTTAAAGATAATAAAAATGGAAATTTTTTTGACTGAGCAGATATTTGCAAAAATTTATCTATCAAAAAATAAATATAGAAGGCATTTTTTTTGTGCGGATAACGGGGCCAGATACCTGTCTAATAAATGGAGTAGGGGCAGAAGAAAAGATATTCGCCCCGTGACCCGTGAATACTAGGATAATACCTACGAATATAAATTACATGAATACCTATATATATATATATATATATATATATATATATATATATATATATAAGTTAAAAATTCTAATATTTTACCCTAGATCCTAGCCTCACTTTAAATTCACTCTCTCTTTCACCCAGCAGCCTCACCTTGATCTAGTCACCTTCTTTTTCCTTTGCCTTCAGCTGCTGTTTGTCGTCTCAAACAACAGTGTCATTGTCAGTTTTCTCCCGCTTCATTACCTCGCCAACCACTCCAAGGTTCTATGCATCTTCGCTACTTACAAGTCTCATCTTTGGTCACCGCCCTCTCACTCACTATTACCGCCTCATCGTTGTCGTCTCATTCAACAACGTCACCGCCTCCTGCTCCATACTCATTTATTATCATTGCAACCTCCTAATCAGTCTTCCTCATCGTTGCCGCCTCCAACAAAATCGTCACCACCACCAACACAGTCGTCGTCGCCTCCAACATCCTCTTCGCCGCTCATCGTTGCTGCCTCTGGCAGTCTCGTTGTCGCCGCCGCTGCATCAATAAGTCCCTTTCTTTGATTAGTTTCTTTTGAGTTTTTTTTTTCAACATTTGGGGTTTAGGATTTGTTCAATGTTTGAAATTGTTTAATTTAAAATTGTTAATCTTTTGAGTTTGTATCTTTATTTGTGCAATTGTTGTTGAATTTTTATTTAGAAATTTAGGATTTGTTCAATTATTAATTTTCTGTATCTGAGTTTTATCTTTGTTTGGACAATTGTTATTGAATTTTTATTTGGTTATTCAATTGTTAATTTTTTGTGTTCTATTATTAATTTGTAAAATCTGCGAATATCTGTGGATATCCAGATCTCCGACGGATAAGGAGTCCCTGTTATTCGTAGTAAAGACAAGGCAGGGACGGGAGACATATTATGGTGATGGGGCGAGGGAGTATATTTCCGCCCCATAGGATCTCGTTGCCATCCCTAAAAGATAAGTCAATTTTTTGGTTGAACCGTAACATAACAGATGCCAATATTACCCTTATATTTTTATATAAAATTTTTTAACTATCTACATATATATAATTACCTTTTATAAACTCTAAACATCTGATGAGATAATTTATTTACTTCAAAATAAAAAATTTTAAAATACTTTCTTATAAAAAAATCTCAAATTCCTTTATCATTATTTTTGAAGGATAAATGACATAAACAAATCAATAGCTTTTAATATTATACTAATGTCTTAAAACAAAATAACTTACATGTATGTCTCGTTTTAACAATACAATTATGTAAATTGAATCTATTTAATTCGATTTACAAAAAGTCTATGTAAATCGAATCCGTCTTATTCGATTTAGCTAGTGTTATAATAAGTCTATATAAATCGAATCCATTTAATTAGGTTTACTATATAAGGAGGATTGTTCGTGACATAATTTAAAACAAGTTATTTTGATTTACTTCGTTTGATGCACCCAAAGTAAATCGAATCTAATTGATTCGATTTACTAATACACGACTGCAACTGTATAAATTAAATTAAATTAATTTGATTTACTAAAGAATATATTCTATATAAATACAATTAGAACGTTAGGTGTTTATTAGAGTGGAATTCACAATGGCTAGTAAAGATAATTTTTTAGTTTTTGTTAACTACAAAGGGACGATTAAGAAAAAAATATGAGAGAAAATAAAATTTACTTATAAAGATCCGTTGAGTGTCTTTATCAAATTTTCTACGAATTTTATTAAGTTTCAAAATACTATGATCCAAAAATTGGGCTGCATGGCATGAGATGGACGGAAAAGTCATTTTATAAAATTATGATTTCTGTTGTTCGAGATGGGATGAAGTACGATTCCTTTGTAATAGATAGTGATGATGATTTGTAAGTTTTGTTTCACTATTGTTTTTCAAGGTGAGAACCCATGAATTAATTGCTAAGTTAGGATGTGATCTCTAGTTTAGGAGGATTGAATCAAAATCATCAATCAGTAATAATGGTAGCAACCTCTAGTTCAACCCTGTTGTTGCTTCTTCATCTATGCTTGTAATTGCACCTGTGCCAGTTTTGGTGGCATCTCCGTCTTTTGCAGCTGATTTAAACCGTGATAAAAATAGAGAAATAGGTAATAATCGATATTTCAAATACCATGGAAGATATACTGAGGGATGACGATGATGTGGAGCCCGCCATGATTGATGAGGATAGCGATGATGATCTAGGGAGAAGTATTCTAGTTGGAAACTCAACAATACTCCCGACACTTTTGACTTTAGACTTGGAAGTCATGACACAGCATAGGTTCCCGGATATAGAATCCGAATTTGGGGCCAGAGATTCACAGGATAAAGCAGGTCTAGTTGAGTTCCAAGTTGATCAGTAATTTCAGAATAAAAAGAAAGTCGTCTTATGTGTGAAGACTTATAGCATTCGTTGTGCGGTTGAGTATAGAGTGCTGGAGTTAGATCATGTCAAGTACTATGAAAAGTATAAGGAGTTCGAAAACGGTTGCATGTGGTTGATTTGGATCACTCTTTGCCAGTGGAAGGATATTTGGGAAGTAAAACAGTATAATGGACCTCATGCATGTTTGACCAGGTCAATCTCTAGTGATCATAGGAAGCTTAATTGTCATGTGATATCTACTTTCATCCTTCTTATAATCAGAGTTGATGCGATTGTGTCTATCAAGGTACTGCAGAATGCGACAGAGGTACGTTTTGGATTTAGACCAATTTACAGGAGAATTTGGTTGGCTAAACAGAAGACTATTGTGCAACTTTATGGGGATTGAAAAGAGTCCTACAATGAATTGTCAAGATGGGTATTTGGTGTCCAAATAACAAGCCAGGTAGTATTGTAGTATGAAGATGAGTCTTGTTCGACTTGGAGGCCAGGTTGACGAGTCATCAACTTATTTCTACCAGCTTTTTTGGTTGTTCCTATTGTGTATTGATGTATTTAGACATTGCAAGCCATTGGTTAGTATTGATGGAATCCACTTCTAAGAAAACTTCTAGTCACTAATCATTTTAACATTTATAATTTAAAAATTCTAACAAAATTTCTAATAATTACTCTAATTCACAGTTGTAGTTTTAAAATTCTAACATAATTCTAAGTCATTACTCTAACTAACATTTATACCTAAGTTTAAAAATTTTAACTAACGATTATATTCAAATATTCTAAGCGACTTAATATTACTAACATTTTTAATCTATCTTGAAGAAAAAAATTTTCTTTACTAACTTCTTCATTGACGTTACCAACAATATGAGCAACTTCATCCAAACAATAGATACAATCGGGGTCATCTTCCATATCCGCAATTTTGAATCTTGTCGTGTTGGGACCTCACTTTTCTCTCTCACATGGGTTGTTGGAAGAGGAGAAAATTATGGTTATAATTTGAAACAAGCTAATTCAAATTCTATATATATAGTATACGAAGGTTAAATCAAATCTACTTAATTTGATTTAGCTAAGGCTTCATCAACTATAAATCGAATTCAATTTATTCAATTTACTATAGTCTATAAATCGAATTCAATTATTTCGATTTATTATGGACTATAAATCAAACTCCTTTGCTTCGATTTATTATGGGTTGGATTTTTTCAGAAGAATATTACTACTAAATTCAATCTACTTATTTTGATTTAGTACTGAACTTGATAATTCAAATCTAATTATTCGATTTACATAGATATAGAAATAATACATATATGTAACCAGTCTCACCTTAAGATATTTATGTAATTTTTTCCCTCAATTGATTTGTCTATGTGAATTACCCACTTTTAAATCTTGATTGATAATAAAAAGAAATCATTTATTTTAAACTTGTCATGTATATCTCATTCACTTAGTTATCTTGTTATACATATATACAAACAAAACATTTTAAAATTACATATAATTAAATTATGAAAATGTAATTATATAACATTCCAAATGCTTTAAAATTTTAAAATACTGTAACCAAACACAACCTTAAATCTTCTTCTTGTCATAGAGTTCCACACTGATAGTGGATATGCCAATCGGGATCTCTAAATAGAACAACAATGAGGGCAACGATAATCACTTTCACTATGAGGGATTGTGCATCAAGCTTCTTCCCAATAAAGAAAGAATTTAAAGAGAGCCAAAAAATTCTCATCCTCCTTTCTTTCACATATTCATCAAATGCTTCCTCTATGAGAGTATTATCTTCTACTTGCACTCTCTTATTAGCATCATTATTGTGCATCTTTTTTGCCAGGCATCTAGCTAGAACAATTGCATCTTCTATGGATGCTGCGCCACCCTGTGCAATGAATGGCCCTGTGCCGTGCATGGCGTCGCCGGCCACCGTCACTGTCCCTCTCCTGAAGTTGTCAAGAAGTAAGTCCCATGGGGGGCGGTACTTCAAGTCCGTGAGATGCAACATGTTCATATCACAATTTCTTATCATCTCCATTGTGTGTGCCGGGAAATCCTTCAGTGAATCCATTAAAGATTGTCTCATAAGAACTGGGTTTTTTGAAATGGTTGAATCTGTTTTTATGGGATCAAACATGATTATTAGTTCTCCTCCGATCCAAAATCGTCAAAATTGTTGTGTTATAACTTAAAAGTAGGAGTCTTGGAATAGAAATTACAAATACATGACAAAAGATAGGCGTAAGCTAGAAGAGGAATGTTATGGACCAACAAGTTTTAAAATTTATAATTATTAATTTGTTATTATTAATATTTTTAATGGTATGAAATTACATTTAATGGTATAAGATGATTATTTACTTTCTTTTTGTTAGTTAAATATTGATCAGATTTTAATAAAACTACTAGTTTTTCATAGACTTTCTCAATTTAGAAAATAGAAAAGTTATATTTTTGTTGGGTAAAAAATTATTTTAACTTTTATTATTTAGATTAAATTTTAATTATATTTTTAATATTTAAAATATTTTATATTTGTACAAACGATTTTGAAATAAGACAAAATAAAATACTACAAAAAATCAACTTCAATTATTAAAAATAAAATTAGAATTTAATCAAAATATTAAGACTAAAACAAATTTTTATTTTATTTTAAGTTTAATTCAATAATTTGTGTAGACCGAAAATTAGGTAAATATTATTATTCTTATAATAAGGACATTCTTATAATATATCTTTATTTTTGTTTTAATCGAATAATTAAATTGAGATCAGAAATAAAGGTTAATTGTTTTAAGAAAATATACAAAATCAACTTTTCAACTAATATTTCTCATATTTTTGAAATTCTTTTTTTCTTCTCTTAATTTTTACTCATTCACCTAATATTTGAAGCTTTCTTAAACAAACAAATAAAAAAAATAGTTATTTTGTATTCTAAAAACATATTTAAATAATATAATAATAAAAATTATTTAGATTTTTATATAAAAAATATTTTTATAATAAAAAATTACTTTGATAAAATATTTTTTATAATACTCTTAAAATGAGTTCTTGAAATACATTAATAAGATCCAATAATAAAATAGGGGTAGGGTGATTAGATGAAAGTAAATGACCTTGATTAGTCCAGGGCCTTGTGACGAACCAGTAAACGAGGTTATAAGACACAGGAACCCTTCCAAGTCGAACTTGATCTTTGATTATCATAACAAACTCAGCACCAAATTGATGACCATCAGGATAATATGTGAAGCCTCGTGCAACGCAAGTTGAGAGGGGCAAGAACCTCACTGGCCGCAAACCAACCATGCTTGCAACTATAGAATTCACCCCGTCGCATCCAATAACAGCCTCCATGTAAAAACAGAGATACAATATAATGTTACTAATTGTAGTCACATAAATTTGTTACTTGTCAATTATCCTATTACACTTCTATTAGATATTAAGTGGATTGTAATTAAACCTTCATTTAGTCATTTAACTTAGTTTTAGTGTTGTTAGCTATATTTAGAAGTTAGTAAATGCTTAGTGTGCAGAAAATAAAATGAATTGAAACTGACCAAGAAACAATAATTTAAGCCATATGGAATCTGGCCCACACACACACTCAAGCCCTAATGTTCATTTGTTTTTACCTTAGATGCTTCTCATCTTCTCATCCGAAACAAAAATGGCCCTTAACAAAATAAAAGTATAAAAACAAATTGGCTCATAATCAAACAAAAGTCTATAGGATGCTCCATAACCAAAACTCACACTCATGAATTTGATTTTCATTTCATTCGAACACTGTTACCCACCGAATCAAAACTTTCTTTTTTTTAATCTCATTCTTTCACATCACATCACTCTGAAACAAGAAAGAAAGATTGAGAAATTTCTAGAGTTAAGGCACAATAAAAAACAAAAAGTTGGTTTTTAATAAGAGAAAGAAAACGGGTTACAACAAGATGGAAGATCTCATCCAAACAGAGAATCACAAAAAAGAGATTTCTCCATTTGTGTTTCATCAAGAAATATTAAAGAAATCCTCTGAATTACAAGCATCGTTTTGGAAAAATAAAGAAAATGAAGTCAATGGTACTCTACTGCTTATCAACGGTCAAGAAACAAACTTAGGGTCAAAGAAAAGATGCACGGCTCAAATTCAAAAAGCAAGAAAAAAAAGGATGAAAGAGAAAGATATGGTTGCATGTCACTGCTTCTGCTCTCTCTCTTTCACTTTTGTGAACGCCGCTGCTGATTCTGAACTTGAGAGAAGAAAAACCAGCATTTGCTGAAGCAAAGTTTCAAGCCTAGGAAGCTTCACTTTTCTATAATAAGAGTGAATGGCCAAAGATTGGGGCAAAGAGTGAGAGAAATAGTTTCGGTTCCCATAGCTCACTGAGCTATTAATTCTTATCCTTCATGATTTTTATTTTGTAATTCTTTTTCTCAATTTAGTCTGTTTGAGTTTCATTGGTAAAAGATAAAATGGTGAGATTTGTAAGAAAAAACCAATAAATGAAAAAAGACAATGAGCTAGACTTGGAGAAAAAGTCTAAGTTATTTTAGAAATATTTTGTATGTATTTTTGTTTTGTGGTCATGATCCTGAGGGAATTCACTTACAAGTTGGGTTAGCATTTTGCAGTTGAAAGTTAGGGTGAGTCCTAGTCAAGTTCAGGTTGGGTTAGAATCTAGACTTGTCCCAAATTGTATTGGGTAGATCCTAAGGAGAATTGGTGATTGTAATCTATTGAAAAGATAGTAAAATTTTATCATTGTTGTGATGGAGACTGGATGTATACTACATTGCACTAGGTAGCCGAACTAGGATATATATTTGTGTGTCATTCTCTACTCTCTTCTCTATTTTTTATTCTGCACTAAAGGAGACAAAAATAAAATATCTCTTGATTTCTCTATAAAGCTTCACTTTTTTACAACTCTCCTTGCAAGTAACTCTATTCTGTTTCTACTACATTTGATTAAGCACCACAATGCAGAACTGATTTTTTTCCCAAATTAAGCAAATACAGTTGCTAATATGATATCAGAAGAATATTCAAACTTTCTCTTTGTCCTTCTCTGATCTTCTCAATTATTCTCTTCATTTCTTCTAATTCTTTCTTTATTCTTCTTTCTTCTCCATTCTCTTCTCTCCCGCAAACATTATTCTATTTCTTGCGTGTTCTTTATTTAATGGCGGCAATTGATGAAACCGATCCTTTCCTTCGATTAGCTGAACCTTGCACTGGTCTCGCAAGTCCTCACTGGAGATAACTTTCTTTCTTGGAAATGATTGATGAAAATAATCCTCAATAGAAAGAATAAGCTCAAATTCGTGGATGGTACAATTCTGCCATCAGAAGAAGATGCAGCTCCGGCGATCAAGGAAGCTAATGTGCAAGTTAAACACAGGGGAGCAGATTAGGAAGCTAATGTGCAATTAAACAGGTTGATATACAATTTAAGGCAAGCATCAAGGCAATAGTTCACAAAATTCTCCACTACACTGGTTGTAGCTAGATTCATCCAATCAAAATTTGATTATTCTTTGTTTCATCGAGGCACAATTAAGAAATTTGTAATAGTATTGGTTTATGTTGATGACATTATAATGGCAAGCAAAGATGAAGAAGCCATTGCTCAAACACATCAAATACTGCAAGATCTATTCAAACTCAAGGTACTAGGTCCTTTCAAGTATTTTCTTTGTTTAGAAATTGCAAGATCCAAAGAAAATATATGTCTTTCTCAAAGAAATTATGCCCTATTCCTATTGGATGATACTGAATTCTCATATTGCAAACCTGTTTCATTGCCACTTAACCTTAATGTAAAATTGAATGCCTCAAATGGTGAATTGTTTGAGAATACAAGACATTATAGAAGGCTGATTATTGGTAGGCTGCTTTATCTCACTATATCTATATTAAAGTAAATAAGCTCAGCCAATACATGTCTGCTCCAAAAACTACACATTTGGATGCAGTACACAATGTATTGCGCTACTTGAAAGCTGTTCGAGGCCAATGATTGTTGTTTTCATCATTATCATCTTTGACCGTCAAGACTTATAGTAATTAGGGATGGTAAAAATCTCCGGCAGGGCGGGTATCCGCGGGGATTTACCCGCCGGGGAGTAGGTTTGGGGGGAATTTTTTTCCCGTGGGGGGCGGGGACGAGTACCCGTATAATAAACGGGGCGGGGCAGGGGGAGACGTCCCCGCCCCGTGGGTATTCATTTATTACCCGTGATTGTAAAATTACAAAAATGCCCTCCTATAATATATATATATATATATATATATATATATATATATATATATATAACTTTCTTGAAACCCTATCCCTCAAACCACACACATTGTGCCTCTCTCTCACCCACTTCACTCTCACACACGAGCCACTCTCTCACAGTCGTCTCACTCAATCTCTCTCTAACACCTCCCACCTCCTCCTTTTTCTTTCGAACTGCGTCACCGGCGTCCTCACTCAAAGTCCCTCACCTTCTTCTGTCTCTGCCAACGCTCACCATCCTTCGTCGCTGCCGTCGCTCACCTTCTTCCATCACTGTCACCGCTCACTCTTCCTCTCACTACTTTGCTCATTGCTTGCTGCTAGCTTCACCGCTGCCTCCACCTCTGCTTCGCAACGAAGCTTTAGATCTGCGACGTTGATGACAAGCTTCCTCCAGCAATGCCTCTGCTCCACACGATTCTGATAACGCCTCTCCCACCACAACTCTAGGTCGCCTCTGCTCAACGACGATGATGATGACTATGCTCTGTCTCTGTGGCTGGTGATGAGCGGATAATTTGTACCCTTTTTGGCATTGTTTTTAGTATGTTTTTAGTAGTTTTAGTTAAGTTCTTAGTATATTTTTATTAGTTTTTAGTTAAAATTCACTTTTCTGGAATTTACTATGAGTTTGTGTGTTTTTCTGTGATTTCAGGTATTTTCTGGCTGAAATTGAGGGATCTGAGCAAAAATCTTATCCAGAGACTCAAAAGGACTGCAGATGCTGTTGGATTCTGACCTCCCTGCACTCGAAGTGGATTTTCTGGAGCTACAGAAGCCCAATTGGCGCGCTCTCAACGGCGTTGGAAAGTAGACATCCTGGGCTTTCCAGCAATATATGATAGTCCATACTTTGCCCAAGATTTAATGGCCCAAACCGGCGTTCAAATTCACCCTCAGGAATTCCAGCGTTAAATGCCGGAACTGGCACCTAAATGGGAGTTAAACGCCCAAACTGGCACCAAAGCTGGCGTTTAACTCCAAGGAGAGTCTCTACACGAAAATGCTTCATTGCTCAGCCCAAGCACACACCAAGTGGGCCTGGAAGTGGATTTCTATGACATTTACTCATCTCTGTACACCCTAGGCTACTAGTTTTCTATAAGTAGGACCTTTTTACTATTGTATTAGACATCTTGGTAGCTATCTTTGAGTTTCATGCTATCTTAGATCATTTGGGAGGCTGGCCATTCGGCCATGCCTAGACCTTGTTCTTATGTATTTTCAACGGTGGAGTTTCTACACACCATAGATTAAGGTGTGGAGCTCTGCTGTACCTCGAGTATTAATGCAATTACTATTGTTCTTCTATTCAATTCCACTTGTTCTTTGTCCAAGATATTCATTTGCACCCAAGAACATGATGAATGTGATGATTATGTGACGCTCATCATCATTCTCACTCATGAACAAAGTGACTGACAACCACTCTTGTTCTACAAGCAACGAGGCTCTAATGTTTATCTCTTGGATTCTTTAACCGGAGTCTTCGTGGTATAGGCGAGAACTGATGGCGGCATTCAAGAGAATCCGGAAGGTCTAACCTTGTCTGTGGTATTCTGAGTAGGATTCAATGATTGAATGACTGTGACGTGCTTCAAACTCCTAGCAGGCGGGGCGTTAGTGACAGACGCAAAATAATCACTGGATTCTATTCCGGCCTGACCGAGAACCGACAGCTGATTAGCCATATGCTGTGACAGAGCATAGGAACATTTTCACTGAGAGAATGAGAGGTAGCCACTGACAACGGTGAAACCCTACATAAGCTTGCCATGGAAAGGAGTAAGAAGGATTGGATGAAGACAGTAGGAAAGCAGAGAGACGGAAGGGAAGGCATCTTCATACGCTTATCTGAAGTTCCTACCAATGAATTACATAAGTACCTCTATCTTTATCTTTATGCTTTATTCGTATATCACTATACCCATTTGAGTCTGCCTGACTAAGATTTACAAGGTGACCATAGCTTGCTTCATACCGACAATCTCCGTGGGATCGACCCTTACTCGCGTAAGGTATTACTTGGACGACCCAGTGCACTTGCTGGTTAGTTGTGCAAAGTTGTGTAGTGATCACAATTTCGCACACCAAGTTTTTGGCGCCGTTGCCGGGGATTGTTTTGTGTATGGACAACTGACGGTTCATCTTGTTGCTTAGATTAGGTATTTTTCTTCAGAGTTCTTAAGAATGAATTCTAGTGTTTCAAGGTGATGTTCTTATCATCACCAAAGCTGATTGATTATCATCAATTTAGCTCTTGAATGTAATGTCCTGCTGAAGCTTGGCTAGCCATGTCTAATTCCTTTAGACTAAAGCTTTAGACTAACATTGCATGATTCCTGGAATTCTCATTAAGAATTTTGATACCTTTGTTTTTTTTTTCCATATAAATTTCGAAAAAGCACCAAAAAAAAAATTACAACATCATAAAATCCAAAAATTTCTTGTTTGAGTCTAGAGTCTCATGTTAAGTTTGGTGTCAATTGCATGTTTCTGTTCTTTTTGCATTCATGCATGTGTCTTCTTTAATCTTCAAGTTGTTCTTGATGATTTTATTACTCTGATTTTTAATTCTCTTGACTTGAGTGTTTATATGTCTCATATGCATTCTCATTTTGTTAGTGTCAGTAGTATACAAACTGCTAAGTTTGGTGTCTTGCATGCATTGTTATTTGATTTTAGTGCATTTTGATTATTCCTTATTATTAAAAATCCAAAAATATTTTTTAATTTGTGTCTTCTCAAGTCAATAATACAGAGAATTGAAGATTCAGAACATACAGCAGAGGAATTGCACAGAAAAAGCTGGGCGTTCAAAACGCCCAGTGAAGAAGGACAGACTGGCGTTTAAACGCCAGCCAGGGTACCTGGTTGGGCGTTTAACGCCCAAAAGGGTATAGTTTTGGGCGTTAAACGCCAGAATGTGCACCATTCTGGGCGTTTAACGCCA
Organism: Arachis stenosperma; assembly: GCF_014773155.1. Taxonomy (NCBI): domain Eukaryota; kingdom Viridiplantae; phylum Streptophyta; class Magnoliopsida; order Fabales; family Fabaceae; genus Arachis; species Arachis stenosperma. Next base: position 15,572,018 of record NC_080379.1, read on the forward strand.
GGATGGCACAAGGGGGGAAGATTTTGTTTTTCAAATCAATTTTTTTCAAGTTTTCAAAGTTTTTCAAAATCAAATCTTTTTCAAATCAAATCTTTTCAATCAAATGTTTTCAAAATCAATTTCTTTCCTTTTTCAAAGATACTTGCTAACAATTAATGATTTGATTGAACATTTCAAGTATGTTGCCTTTTCTGTTGAGAAAGGTTTAATGTTTGAATCATATCTTTTCTTGTTAGGCAAGTCATTAATTTTTAAAAATCAAATCTTTTTAAAATTGTTTTCAAATCATATCTTTTTTTTAAAATTGTTTTCAAATCATATTTTCTCAATCACATCTTTTTAAAACCAATCATATCTTTTTAATTACATCTTTTTCAAAATAGTTTTCAATTAAATCTTTTTAACTTCTAATTTCAAAATCTTTTTCAAAAATCACTTGATTTCTTTCCCACTCTTATTTTCGAAAATCAATTAGTGTTTTTCAAAAATGTTTTCAAAAATCTTTACTTAATTTTCGAAAATCACTTCCCTTCTTCTCACATCCTTCTATTTATGGACTAACACTATCCCTTAATGCAAAATTCGAACTCCATCTTCTTTGATAAGTTCGAATTTTCTACTTCTGTCTTCTATCTTTCTTCTTCCTCTGACACCTCAAGGAATCTCTATACTGTGACATAGAGGATTCCACATTTTCTTGTTTTCTTCTCTTTCATATGAGCAGGAGCAGAGACAAAGGCATTCTTGTTGAAGCTGACCCTGAACCTGAAAGGACCTTGAAGCGAAAGCTAAGAGAAGCTAAGGCACAACTCTCTGTTGAGGACCTGACCGAATTCTTCAAAGAAGAAGAACCTATGGCAGCCGAAAACAACAACAATGCCAACAATGCAAGGAAGGTGCTGGGTGACTTTACTGCACCTACTCCCGACTTCTATGGGAGAAGCATCTCTATCCCTGCCATTAGAGCAAACAACTTTGAGCTTAAGCCTCAATTAGTTTCTCTAATGCAACAGAATTGCAAGTTTCATGGACTTCCATTGGAAGATCCTCATCAGTTCTTAGCTGAATTCTTGCAAATCTGTGACACTGTCAAGACTAATGGGGTAGACCCTGAGGTCTATAGACTTATGCTATTCCCTTTTGCTGTGAGAGACAGAGCTAGGACATGGTTGGACTCACAACCAAAAGAAAGCCTGGACTCATGGGAAAAGCTAGTCAATGCCTTCTTGGCAAAGTTCTTTCCACCTCAAAAATTGAGTAAGCTTAGAGTGGAAGTCCAAACCTTCAGACAAAAGGATGGTGAATCCCTCTATGAAGCTTGGGAAAGATACAAAAAATTGATCAGAAAGTGTCCCTCAGACATGCTTTCTGAATGGAGCATCATAGGTATTTTCTATGATGGTCTCTCTGAACTGTCCAAGATGTCTTTGGATAGCTCTGCTGGAGGATCTCTTCATCTGAAGAAGACGCCTACAGAGGCTCAAGAGCTAATTGAAATGGTTGCAAATAACCAATTCATGTACACTTCTGAAAGGAATCCTGTGAACAATGGGACTAATCAGAAGAAAGGAGTTCTTGAGATTGATGCTCTGAATGCCATTCTGGCTCAGAACAAGATATTGACTCAACAAGTCAATTTGATCTCTCAAGGTCTGTCTGGAATGCAAAATGCACCAAGCAGTACTAAGGATGCTTCATCTGAAGAAGAAGCCTATGATCCTGAGAACCCTTCAATGGAAGAGGTGAATTACTTAGGAGAACCCTATGGAAACACCTATAATTCTTCATGGAGAAATCATCCAAATTTCTCATGGAAGAATCAAGAGAAACCTCAACAAGGTTTTAACAACAATAATGGTGGAAGAAACAGGTTTAGCAATGGCAAGCCTTTTCCATCATCTTCTCAGCAACAGACAGAGAATTCTAAGCAGAACCCCTCTGACTTAGCAACTATGGTCTCTGATCTAATCAAAACCACTCAAAGTTTCATGACTAAAACAAGGTCCTCCATTAGGAATTTGGAGGCACAAGTGGGACAGCTGAGCAAGAAAATTACTGAACTTCCTCCAAGTACTCTTCCAAGCAATACAGAAGAAAATCCAAAAGGAGAGTGCAAGGCCATCAACATGGCCGAATTTGGAGAGGAAGGAGAGGCAGTGAACGCCACTGAGGAAGGCCTCAATGGACGTGCACTAGCCTCTACTGAGTTCCCTACTGAGGAACCATGGGAATCTGAGGCTCAAATTGAGACCATAGAGATTCCATTGGATTTACTTCTGCCATTCATGAGCTCTGATGAGTATTCTTCCTCTGAAGAGGATGAGTATGTCACTGAAGAGCAAGTTGCTAAATACCTTGGAGCAATCATGAAACTAAATGACAAGTTATTTGGAAATGAGACTTGGGAGGATGAACCCCCTTTGCTCACCAAAGAACTGGATGACTTGTCTAGGCAGAAATTACCTCAAAAGAGACAAGATCCTGGGAAGTTTTCCATACCTTGTACCATAGGCACCATGACCTTCAAGAAGGCTCTCTGTGACTTAGGGTCAAGTGTAAACCTCATGCCTCTCTTTGTAATGGAGAAGCTAGGGATCTTTGAGGTACAAGCTGCAAGAATCTCATTAGAGATGGCAGACAACTCAAGAAAACAAGCTCATGGACTTATAGAGGATGTTTTGGTAAAAGTTGAAGACCATTACATCCCTACTGATTTCATAGTCCTAGAGACTGGGAAGTGCATGGATGAATCCATCATCCTTGGCAGACCCTTCCTAGCCACAGCAAAGGCTGTGATTGATGTTGATGGAGGTGAACTGATCATTCAAGTGAATGAAGAATCCTTTGTGTTTAAGGCTCAAGGATATCCCTCTGTCACCATGGAGAGGAAGCATAAAGAGCTTCTCTCAATTCAGAGTCAAACAGAGCCCCCACAGTCAAACTCTAAGTTTGATGTTGGGAGGCCACAACCAAACTCTAAGTTTGGTGTTGAACCCCCACATTCAAACTCTAAGTTTGGTGTTGGGAGGTTCCAACATTGCTCTGAGAAAATGTGAGGCTCCATGAGAGCCCTCTGTCAAGCTACTGACATTAAAAAAGCGCTTGTTGGGAGGCAACCCAATGTTATATTTTATCTATTTTCTTTTATTATTTTATGTTTTTTGTAGGTTGATGATCATGAGAAGTCACAAAATCAATTGAAAAAGCAAAAACAGAATGAAAAACAGGAAGAAAAATAGCACACCCTGGAGGAAGAACTTACTGGCGTTTAAACGCCAGTAAGGCTAGCAGGTGGGCGTTTAATGCCCAGTCTGGCACCATTCTGGGCGTTTAACGCCAGAAAGGGGCACCAGACTGGCGTTAAACGCCAGAAAAGGGCAAGAACCTGGCGTTAAACGCCAGGAATGGGCACCAGCCCGGCGTTTAACGCCAGAAATGGCTCAAAACGTGATTTTGAATGCCATTTGGTGCAGGGATGACTTTTCCTTGACACTACAGGATCTGTGGACCCCACAGGATCCCCACCAACCCCACCACTCGCATCCATCCTTCATAAAACCCCATCTACCTCACCATTCAAAATTCAAACCACTCTCCCAACCCAACCCACCCATAAAGGCCGAACCACAAAGCCACCTCCATCTCCTCCATTTCTTCTTCTTCTCCTCTCTTCTTTCTTCTTTTGCTCGAGGACGAGCAAACCTTTTAAGTTTGGTGTGGTAAAAGCGTTGCTTTTTCGTTTTTCCATAACCATTTATGGCATCCAAGGCCGGAGAAACCTCTAGAAAGAGGAAAGGGAAGGCAAAAGCTTTCACCTCCGAGTCATGGGAGATGGAGAGATTCATCTCAAGGGTACATCAAGACCACTTCTATGAAGTTGTGGCCATGAAGAAGGGTCAACTTTGATCAAAGGTTAGACCAAGTCCTCGCAGACATTTGTGAAGAGGGCGCTCAATGGAAGAGAGATTCAAGAGGGAAGCCGGTTCAACTGAGAAGGCATGATCTCAAGCCCATCACTAAGAAAAGGACGGAGCAAACAAGAGATCCCACTCATCATGAAATCCCTGAGATACCTCAAGGGATGCACTTTCCTCCACAAAACTATTGGGAGCAAATCAACACCTCCCTAGGAGAATTGAGTTCCAACATGGGACAACTAAGGGTGGAGCACCAATAACATTCCATCCTCCTCCATGAAATTAGAGAAGATCAAAGAATCATGAGAGAGGAGCAACAAAGACAAGGAAGAGACATTGAGGAGCTCAAGCACTCCATAGGATCTTCAAGAAGAAGAACAAGCCGCCATCACTAAGGTGGACCCGTTCTTTAATCTCCTTGTTCTTTAATTCCTGTTTTTCGAAAATTAATGCTTATGTTTGTCCATGTTTGTGTCTTGTGATCATTAGTGTCTTAGTGTCTATGCCTTAAAGTTATGAATGTCCTATGAATCCATCACCTTTCTTAAATGAAAACTGTTTTTATTACAAAAGAACAAGAAGTACAGGATTTCGAATTCATCTTTAAAACTAGCTTAATTAGTTTGATGTGGTGACAATACTTTTTGTTTTCTGAATGTATGATTGAACAGTGCATATGTCTTTTGAATTTGTTGTTCATGAATGTTAAAATTGTTGGCTCTTGAAAGAATGATGAAAAAGGAGACATGTTATTGAGGATCTGAAAAATCATAAACATGATTCTTGAAGCAAGAAAAAGCAGTGAATACAAAAAAAAAAGAGAGAAAAAGAAGGAGAAAAACGAAAAAAAAGGAAAAAAAAAGAAAGAAAAAAAAAAGAAATAAAGTTGTGATCCAAGGCAAAAAGAGTGTGCTTAAGAACCCTGGACACCTCTAATTGGGGACTTTAGCAAAGCTGAGTCACAATCTGAAAAGGTTCACCCAATTATGTGTCTGTGGCATGTATGTATCCGGTGGTAATACTGGAAGACAGAGTGCTTTGGGCCACGGCCAAGACTCATAAAGTAGCTGTGTTCAAGAATCATCATGCTTAACTAAGAGAATCAATAACACTATCTGGATTCTAAGTTCCTAAAGAAGCCAATCATTCTGAACCTCAAAGGATAAAGTGAGATGCCAAAACTGTTCGGAGGCAAAAAGCTACTAGTCCCGCTCATCTAATTTGGAGCTAAGTTTCATTGATAATTTGGAGTCTATAGTATATTCTCTTCTTTTTATCTTATTTGATTTTCAGTTGCTTGGGGACAAGCAACAATTTAAGTTTGGTGTTGTGATGAGCGGATAATTTGTACCCTTTTTGGCATTGTTTTTAGTATGTTTTTAGTAGTTTTAGTTAAGTTCTTAGTATATTTTTATTAGTTTTTAGTTAAAATTCACTTTTCTGGACTTTACTATGAGTTTGTGTGTTTTTCTGTGATTTCAGGTATTTTCTGGCTGAAATTGAGGGATCTGAGCAAAAATCCGATCCAGAGACTCAAAAGGACTGCAGATGCTGTTGGATTCTGACCTCCCTGCACTCGAAGTGGATTTTCTGGAGCTACAGAAGCCCAATTGGCGCGCTCTCAACGGCGTTGGAAAGTAGACATCCTGGGCTTTCCAGCAATATATGATAGTCCATACTTTGCCCAAGATTTGATGGCCCAAACCGGCGTTCAAAGTCACCCTCAGGAATTCCAGCGTTAAACGCCGGAACTGGCACCTAAATGGGAGTTAAACGCCCAAACTGGCACCAAAGCTGGCGTTTAACTCCAAGGAGAGTCTCTACACGAAAATGCTTCATTGCTCAGCCCAAGCACACACCAAGTGGGCCCGGAAGTGGATTTCTATGACATTTACTCATCTCTGTACACCCTAGGCTACTAGTTTTCTATAAGTAGGACCTTTTTACTATTGTATTAGACATCTTGGTAGCTATCTTTGAGTTTCATGCTATCTTAGTTCATTTGGGAGGCTGGCCATTCGGCCATGCCTAGACCTTGTTCTTATGTATTTTCAACGGTGGAGTTTCTACACACCATAGATTAAGGTGTGGAGCTCTGCTGTACCTCGAGTATTAATGCAATTACTATTGTTCTTCTATTCAATTCCACTTGTTCTTTGTCCAAGATATTCATTTGCACCCAAGAACATGATGAATGTGATGATTATGTGACGCTCATCATCATTCTCACTCATGAACAAAGTGACTGACAACCACTCTTGTTCTACAAGCAACGAGGCTCTAATGTTTATCTCTTGGATTCTTTAACCGGAGTCTTCGTGGTATAGGCGAGAACTGATGGCGGCATTCAAGAGAATCCGGAAGGTCTAACCTTGTCTGTGGTATTCTGAGTAGGATTCAATGATTGAATGACTGTGACGTGCTTCAAACTCCTAGCAGGCGGGGCATTAGTGACAGACGCAAAAGAATCACTGGATTCTATTCCGGCCTGACCGAGAACCGACAGCTGATTAGCCATATGCTGTGACAGAGCATAGGAACATTTTCACTGAGAGAATGGGAGGTAGCCACTGACAACGGTGAAACCCTACATAAGCTTGCCATGGAAAGGAGTAAGAAGGATTGGATGAAGACAGTAGGAAAGCAGAGAGACGGAAGGGAAGGCATCTTCATACGCTTATCTGAAGTTCCTACCAATGAATTACATAAGTACCTCTATCTTTATCTTTATGCTTTATTCGTATATCACTATACCCATTTGAGTCTGCCTGACTAAGATTTACAAGGTGACCATAGCTTGCTTCATACCGACAATCTCCGTGGGATCGACCCTTACTCGCGTAAGGTATTACTTGGACGACCCAGTGCACTTGCTGGTTAGTTGTGCAAAGTTGTGTAGTGATCACAATTTCGCGCACCAAGTTTTTGGCGCCGTTGCCGGGGATTGTTTTGTGTATGGACAACTGACGGTTCATCTTGTTGCTTAGATTAGGTATTTTTCTTCAGAGTTCTTAAGAATGAATTCTAGTGTTTCAAGGTGATGTTCTTATCATCACCAAAGCTGATTGATTATCATCAATTTAGCTCTTGAATGTAATGTCCTGCTGAAGCTTGGCTAGCCATGTCTAATTCCTTTAGACTAAAGCTTTAGACTAACATTGCTTGATTCCTGGAATTCTCATTAAGAATTTTGATACCTTTGTTTTTTTTTTCCATATAAATTTCGAAAAAGCACAAAAAAAAAATTACAACATCATAAAATCCAAAAATTTCTTGTTTGAGTCTAGAGTCTCATGTTAAGTTTGGTGTCAATTGCATGTTTCTGTTCTTTTTGCATTCATGCATGTGTCTTCTTTAATCTTCAAGTTGTTCTTGATGATTTTATTACTCTGATTTTTAATTCTCTTGACTTGAGTGTTTATATGTCTCATATGCATTCTCATTTTGTTAGTGTCAGTAGTATACAAACTGCTAAGTTTGGTGTCTTGCATGCATTGTTATTTGATTTTAGTGCATTTTGATTATTCCTTATTATTAAAAATCCAAAAATATTTTTTAATTTGTGTCTTCTCAAGTCAATAATACAGAGAATTGAAGATTCAGAACATACAGCAGAGGAATTGCACAGAAAAAGCTGGGCGTTCAAAACGCCCAGTGAAGAAGGACAGACTGGCGTTTAAACGCCAGCCAGGGTACCTGGTTGGGCGTTTAACGCCCAAAAGGGTATAGTTTTGGGCGTTAAACGCCAGAATGTGCACCATTCTGGGCGTTTAACGCCAGGATGGCACAAGGGGGAAGATTTTGTTTTTCAAATCAATTTTTTTCAAGTTTTCAAAGTTTTTCAAAATCAAATCTTTTTCAAATCAAATCTTTTCAATCAAATGTTTTCAAAATCAATTTCTTTCCTTTTTCAAAGATACTTGCTAACAATTAATGATTTGATTGAACATTTCAAGTATGTTGCCTTTTCTGTTGAGAAAGGTTTAATGTTTGAATCATATCTTTTCTTGTTAGGCAAGTCATTAATTTTTAAAAATCAAATCTTTTTAAAATTGTTTTCAAATCATATCTTTTTTTTAAAATTGTTTTCAAATCATATTTTCTCAATCACATCTTTTTAAAACCAATCATATCTTTTTAATCACATCTTTTTCAAAATAGTTTTCAATTAAATCTTTTTAACTTCTAATTTCAAAATCTTTTTCAAAAATCACTTGATTTCTTTCCCACTCTTATTTTCGAAAATCAATTAGTGTTTTTCAAAAATGTTTTCAAAAATCTTTACTTAATTTTCGAAAATCACTTCCCTTCTTCTCACATCCTTCTATTTATGGACTAACACTATCCCTTAATGCAAAATTCGAACTCCATCTTCTTTGATAAGTTCGAATTTTCTACTTCTGTCTTCTATCTTTCTTTTTCCTCTGACACCTCAAGGAATCTCTATACTGTGACATAGAGGATTCCACATTTTCTTGTTTTCTTCTCTTTCATATGAGCAGGAGCAGAGACAAAGGCATTCTTGTTGAAGCTGACCCTGAACCTGAAAGGACCTTGAAGCGAAAGCTAAGAGAAGCTAAGGCACAACTCTCTGTTGAGGACCTGACCGAATTCTTCAAAGAAGAAGAACCTATGGCAGCCGAAAACAACAACAATGCCAACAATGCAAGGAAGGTGCTGGGTGACTTTACTGCACCTACTCCCGACTTCTATGGGAGAAGCATCTCTATCCCTGCCATTAGAGCAAACAACTTTGAGCTTAAGCCTCAATTAGTTTCTCTAATGCAACAGAATTGCAAGTTTCATGGACTTCCATTGGAAGATCCTCATCAGTTCTTAGCTGAATTCTTGCAAATCTGTGACACTGTCAAGACTAATGGGGTAGACCCTGAGGTCTATAGACTTATGCTATTCCCTTTTGCTGTGAGAGACAGAGCTAGGACATGGTTGGACTCACAACCAAAGAAAGCCTGGACTCATGGGAAAAGCTAGTCAATGCCTTCTTGGCAAAGTTCTTTCCACCTCAAAAATTGAGTAAGCTTAGAGTGGAAGTCCAAACCTTCAGACAAAAGGATGGTGAATCCCTCTATGAAGCTTGGGAAAGATACAAAAAATTGATCAGAAAGTGTCCCTCAGACATGCTTTCTGAATGGAGCATCATAGGTATTTTCTATGATGGTCTCTCTGAACTGTCCAAGATGTCTTTGGATAGCTCTGCTGGAGGATCTCTTCATCTGAAGAAGACGCCTACAGAGGCTCAAGAGCTAATTGAAATGGTTGCAAATAACCAATTCATGTACACTTCTGAAAGGAATCCTGTGAACAATGGGACTAATCAGAAGAAAGGAGTTCTTGAGATTGATGCTCTGAATGTCATTCTGGCTCAGAACAAGATATTGACTCAACAAGTCAATTTGATCTCTCAAGGTCTGTCTGGAATGCAAAATGCACCAAGCAGTACTAAGGATGCTTCATCTGAAGAAGAAGCCTATGATCCTGAGAACCCTTCAATGGAAGAGGTGAATTACTTAGGAGAACCCTATGGAAACACCTATAATTCTTCATGGAGAAATCATCCAAATTTCTCATGGAAGAATCAAGAGAAACCTCAACAAGGTTTTAACAACAATAATGGTGGAAGAAACAGGTTTAGCAATGGCAAGCCTTTTCCATCATCTTCTCAGCAACAGACAGAGAATTCTAAGCAGAACCCCTCTGACTTAGCAACTATGGTCTCTGATCTAATCAAACCACTCAAAGTTTCATGACTAAAACAAGGTCCTCCATTAGGAATTTGGAGGCACAAGTGGGACAGCTGAGCAAGAAAATTACTGAACTTCCTCCAAGTACTCTTCCAAGCAATACAGAAGAAAATCCAAAAGGAGAGTGCAAGGCCATCAACATGGCCGAATTTGGAGAGGAAGGAGAGGCAGTGAACGCCACTGAGGAAGGCCTCAATGGACGTGCACTAGCCTCTACTGAGTTCCCTACTGAGGAACCATGGGAATCTGAGGCTCAAATTGAGACCATAGAGATTCCATTGGATTTACTTCTGCCATTCATGAGCTCTGATGAGTATTCTTCCTCTGAAGAGGATGAGTATGTCACTGAAGAGCAAGTTGCTAAATACCTTGGAGCAATCATGAAACTAAATGACAAGTTATTTGGAAATGAGACTTGGGAGGATGAACCCCCTTTGCTCACCAAAGAACTGGATGACTTGTCTAGGCAGAAATTACCTCAAAAGAGACAAGATCCTGGGAAGTTTTCCATACCTTGTACCATAGGCACCATGACCTTCAAGAAGGCTCTCTGTGACTTAGGGTCAAGTGTAAACCTCATGCCTCTCTCTGTAATGGAGAAGCTAGGGATCTTTGAGGTACAAGCTGCAAGAATCTCATTAGAGATGGCAGACAACTCAAGAAAACAAGCTCATGGACTTATAGAGGATGTTTTGGTAAAAGTTGAAGACCATTACATCCCTACTGATTTCATAGTCCTAGAGACTGGGAAGTGCATGGATGAATCCATCATCCTTGGCAGACCCTTCCTAGCCACAGCAAAGGCTGTGATTGATGTTGATGGAGGTGAACTGATCATTCAAGTGAATGAAGAATCCTTTGTGTTTAAGGCTCAAGGATATCCCTCTGTCACCATGGAGAGGAAGCATAAAGAGCTTCTCTCAATTCAGAGTCAAACAGAGCCCCCACAGTCAAACTCTAAGTTTGATGTTGGGAGGCCACAACCAAACTCTAAGTTTGGTGTTGAACCCCCACATTCAAACTCTAAGTTTGGTGTTGGGAGGTTCCAACATTGCTCTGAGAAAATGTGAGGCTCCATGAGAGCCCTCTGTCAAGCTACTGACATTAAAGAAGCGCTTGTTGGGAGGCAACCCAATGTTATATTTTATCTATTTTCTTTTATTATTTTATGTTTTTTGTAGGTTGATGATCATGAGAAGTCACAAAATCAATTGAAAAAGCAAAAACAGAATGAAAAACAGGAAGAAAAACAGCACACCCTGGAGGAAGAACTTACTGGCGTTTAAACGCCAGTAAGGCTAGCAGGTGGGCGTTTAACGCCCAGTCTGGCACCATTCTGGGCGTTTAACTCCAGAAAGGGGCACCAGACTGGCGTTAAACGCCAGAAAAGGGCAAGAACCTGGCGTTAAACGCCAGGAATGGGCACCAGCCCGGCGTTTAACGCCAGAAATGACTCAAAACGTGATTTTGAATGCCATTTGGTGCAGGGATGACTTTTCCTTGACACCACAGGATCTGTGGACCCCACAGGATCTCCACCAACCCCACCACTCGCATCCATCCTTCATAAAACCCCATCTACCTCACCATTCAAAATTCAAACCACTCTCCCAACCCAACCCACCCATAAAGGCCAAACCACAAAGCCACCTCCATCTCCTCCATTTCTTCTTCTTCTCCTCTCTTCTTTCTTCTTTTGCTCGAGGACGAGCAAACCTTTTAAGTTTGGTGTGGTAAAAGCGTTGCTTTTTCGTTTTTCCATAACCATTTATGGCATCCAAGGCCGGAGAAACCTCTAGAAAGAGGAAAGGGAAGGCAAAAACTTTCACCTCCGAGTCATGGGAGATGGAGAGATTCATCTCAAGGGTGCATCAAGACCACTTCTATGAAGTTGTGGCCATGAAGAAGGGTCAACTTTGATCAAAGGTTGGACCAAGTCCTCGCAGACATTTGTGAAGAGGGCGCTCAATGGAAGAGAGATTCAAGAGGGAAGCCGGTTCAACTGAGAAGGCATGACCTCAAGCCCATCACTAAGAAAAGGATGGAGCAAACAAGAGATCCCACTCATCATGAAATCCCTGAGATACCTCAAGGGATGCACTTTCCTCCACAAAACTATTGGGAGCAAATCAACACCTCCCTAGGAGAATTGAGTTCCAACATGGGACAACTAAGGGTGGAGCACCAATAACATTCCATCCTCCTCCATGAAATTAGAGAAGATCAAAGAATCATGAGAGAGGAGCAACAAAGACAAGGAAGAGACATTGAGGAGTTCAAGCACTCCATAGGATCTTCAAGAAGAAGAACAAGCCGCCATCACTAAGGTGGACCCGTTCTTTAATCTCCTTGTTCTTTAATTCCTGTTTTTCGAAAATTAATGCTTATGTTTGTCCATGTTTGTGTCTTGTGATCATTAGTGTCTTAGTGTCTATGCCTTAAAGTTATGAATGTCCTATGAATCCATCACCTTTCTTAAATGAAAACTGTTTTATTACAAAAGAACAAGAAGTACAGGATTTCGAATTCATCTTTAAAACTAGCTTAATTAGTTTGATGTGGTGACAATACTTTTTGTTTTCTGAATGTATGATTGAACAGTGCATATGTCTTTTGAATTTGTTGTTCATGAATGTTAAAATTGTTGGCTCTTGAAAGAATGATGAAAAAGGAGACATGTTACTGAGGATCTGAAAAATCATAAACATGATTCTTGAAGCAAGAAAAAGCAGTGAATACAAAAAAAAAAAGAGAAAAAGAAGGAGAAAAACGAAAAAAAAGGAAAAAAAAAAGAAAGAAAAAGAAAGAAATAAAGTTGTGATCCAAGGCAAAAAGAGTGTGCTTAAGAACCCTGGACACCTCTAATTGGGGACTTTAGCAAAGCTGAGTCACAATCTGAAAAGGTTCACCCAATTATGTGTCTGTGGCATGTATGTATCCGGTGGTAATACTGGAAGACAGAGTGCTTTGGGCCACGGCCAAGACTCATAAAGTAGCTGTGTTCAAGAATCATCATACTTAACTAAGAGAATCAATAACACTATCTGGATTCTAAGTTCCTAAAGAAGCCAATCATTCTGAACCTCAAAGGATAAAGTGAGATGCCAAAACTGTTCGGAGGCAAAAAGCTACTAGTCCCGCTCATCTAATTTGGAGCTAAGTTTCATTGATAATTTGGAGTCTATAGTATATTCTCTTCTTTTTATCTTATTTGATTTTCAGTTGCTTGGGGACAAGCAACAATTTAAGTTTGGTGTTGTGATGAGCGGATAATTTGTACCCTTTTTGGCATTGTTTTTAGTATGTTTTTAGTAGTTTTAGTTAAGTTCTTAGTATATTTTTATTAGTTTTTAGTTAAAATTCACTTTTCTGGACTTTACTATGAGTTTGTGTGTTTTTCTGTGATTTCAGGTATTTTCTGGCTGAAATTGAGGGATCTGAGCAAAAATCTGATCCAGAGACTCAAAAGGACTGCAGATGCTATTGGATTCTGACCTCCCTGCACTCGAAGTGGATTTTCTGGAGCTACAGAAGCCCAATTGGCGCGCTCTCAACGGCGTTGGAAAGTAGACATCCTGGGCTTTTCAGCAATATATTATAGTCCATACTTTGCCCAAGATTTGATGGCCCAAACCGGCGTTCAAAGTCACCCTCAGGAATTCCAGCGTTAAACGCCGGAACTGGCACCTAAATGGGAGTTAAACGCCCAAACTGGCACCAAAGCTGGCGTTTAACTCCAAGGAGAGTCTCTACACGAAAATGCTTCATTGCTCAGCCCAAGCACACACCAAGTGGGCCCGGAAGTGGATTTCTATGACATTTACTCATCTCTGTACACCCTAGGCTACTAGTTTTCTATAAGTAGGACATTTTTACTATTGTATTAGACATCTTGGTAGCTATCTTTGAGTTTCATGCTATCTTAGATCATTTGGGAGGCTGGCCATTCGGCCATGCCTAGACCTTGTTCTTATGTATTTTCAACGGTGGAGTTTCTACACACCATAGATTAAGGTGTGGAGCTCTGCTGTACCTCGAGTATTAATGCAATTACTATTGTTCTTCTATTCAATTCCACTTGTTCTTTGTCCAAGATATTCATTTGCACCCAAGAACATGATGAATGTGATGATTATGTGACGCTCATCATCATTCTCACTCATGAACAAAGTGACTGACAACCACTCTTGTTCTACAAGCAACGAGGCTCTAATGTTTATCTCTTGGATTCTTTAACCGGAGTCTTCGTGGTATAGGCGAGAACTGATGGCGGCATTCAAGAGAATCCGGAAGGTCTAACCTTGTCTGTGGTATTCTGAGTAGGATTCAATGATTGAATGACTGTGACGTGCTTCAAACTCCTAGCAGGCGGGCGTTAGTGACAGACGCAAAAGAATCACTGGATTCTATTCCGGCCTGACCGAGAACCGACAGCTGATTAGCCATATGCTGTGACAGAGCATAGGAACATTTTCACTGAGAGGATGGGAGGTAGCCACTGACAACGGTGAAACCCTACATAAGCTTGCCATGGAAAGGAGTAAGAAGGATTGGATGAAGACAGTAGGAAAGCAGAGAGACGGAAGGGAAGGCATCTTCATACGCTTATCTGAAGTTCCTACCAATGAATTACATAAGTACCTCTATCTTTATCTTTATGCTTTATTCCTATATCACTATACCCATTTGAGTCTGCCTGACTAAGATTTACAAGGTGACCATAGCTTGCTTCATACCGACAATCTCCGTGGGATCGACCCTTACTCGCGTAAGGTATTACTTGGACGACCCAGTGCACTTGCTGGTTAGTTGTGCAAAGTTGTGTAGTGATCACAATTTTGCGCACCAGCTGGCCACCTTACAATAAGTTGGATGTTTCTGTTAATTGATTAAATTGGTTTTAACGTATGTTTTGATTTTTTATTGATGAAATTGCTATGAAATTGGAACACTGGAGTTAGGGTTTAAATTCTGTTTATGTGAACTGGTTTTAGATTTAGGGTTTTGATTCTGTTAATGTAAAATTGGGTTTATGTTTAGGGTTTGGATTTTGTTGATTGATAAATTTGAATTAGAAATAGATTCTGTTGCTGTAAAATTGGAATTAGGGTTTGGATTCTTAACTTTTTACTGTAAAATTGGATCATAATACTGAGATTTTTGTGAAATTGTTGTTATTTACTGGATTTTTCTTTTTAAATTTTTTGTTATTTGTTTCCTCAATTTCTCCAATCCTAATATCCGGCAGGGACGGGGACTGGTACCCGTCACAGAGACAGGGCGGGGACGGGGAGGGTTTCTGGAGGTGGGGGGCGGGGATGGGGGGCATGTCCCCGCCCCCATGGGGACCCGTTGCCATCCCTAATGGTAATGCTGATTGGGAAAGTTGTGGTGAAACAAAAAGGTCCACAATCAGTTATTGCGTGTTCTTGTGTGATTTCTTGAAAATCCAAGAAACAGAATACGATCTCTAGATCTAAGAAGACTGCTTTGGAGGCTAGGTTGATAGTTCTTGGTGTTGAGCATAAGCAGCTCAAGACTGAGAAGGAGGATCATGGGCTTGAGATGTTCGCTGCTGGTTTTGAGAGAGCGGTTGAATAAGCAAAATTTCTGGCGCCTGCTGCTAATTTGTCTGCGATGGATCCGTTTAAGGTTGTTGTTGGCAATGAGTTGGTGGATGATGATGATGGTGTTGAAGGGGAGGGTGAAAACCCAAATGTTTAGCTATAGTAGATTGTTGTTTTTGTGTATGTGTTTTGGAACTTTAGGCTTATAGCTATTTTGTTTGATGTTTTTATTTTGAACTTGCTGGCTTGTGCTTAGCCAAAAATCCTACCAAAAAGTTGGAACATATCTTCTTTAAGAATGTATTTTAGTTAGTCTATAAGTCAGATATGGTGATGCACTCTTTTTTCTACTATCAGATTTTATCTCTAAGAAAGATTTTGCTGGAGAGGTTTTAATGAGATACACCACCCGCACTTTTTCATTCATCATCTTACAATACAAACATTACCTACTATCTATATTACATCCTCTATTCTACTCGGTCGAGTACTACCAACAAATAATACTAATCCAAGAATCCGAAGCACTCAAAGACATTTTTCACAAAAATCAAACATGTAATGCAAACATGTAACCAAATCTTAACAAAATAGAATATCATGCTCTAATTAATGTTATTGCTGAGGTTGTGTGGGTTACAAGGTTATTCAAAAAGTTTGAAGTCGAAGTAAAGCCACCGTTCATTTTTTGTGATAGCAAGGCAGTCATATATATTGCTGAAAATTCTATGTTCTATGAGCGCACAAAATACATCGAAATAGATTATCACTTCACACGAAAAAGAATTTAGAATGGCACAATAAAATTAGTTCATGTGAAATCGGCTCATCAAGTTACAGATCTTTTAACAAAGTCTGTCCAACCAACTTTATTCAAGTTTTTAATCAACAAGTTGTGAATTATTAATATTTTTTTTCAACTTGAGGAGGAGTGATAGATATTAAGTAGATTGTAATTAAACCTTCATTTAGTCATTTAATTTAGTTTTAGTGCTGTTAGCTATATTTAGAAGTTAGTAAATGCTTAGTTGATCAACCAACAATTAGCTGAGTCATCATCCCATTATTTATGTATATATATCAGACTAAGCACGACAATGCAGCACTGATTTTTTTTCCCAAATTGAGTTAAGTATAGTTGCTAATAATAACTTCCATTTTCAACTTCTCCAAATATAAAGTGTAGTTAATTTTGTTAGGTGACTATGACTTTTTTCACTAACGTAATACTTAACGAAGGGGTGGTCAATGATAATTTATGTATGAATACTTTTGGTCAATTTGTATACGCATGCATATGTAGAAATTGATAACACGTCTAAAATTCGAAACCTGCTTAATTTATGTTTTTATTTCAGTGTTTTTTGTTTTTAAAATTTTATAAAATATATTAAAAATAATAAAATTTTATTTTCTAATTTCATTTTATTTTATTTTATTCTCTACAGAATTTTAAAATTAAAAATAATAAAAATATAAATCAAACAAATCCAATTTAATATGTTGGTTAATTATTGACAAAAAATTATTAACATGCAATTTTGTATATTTTATCATTATACATGCATACTATGATTTTTAAATAAGGAACGTGAAAAGTCAAAGTTAAAGTCAAAGTCAAAGAAAGTTATAAATATATACCTTGGCTTGAAGGATTGTACCATCGCTAAGAGTAAGGTGTTGAAAATGTGTGACAGGATCTAATTTAATGGAAAGCACTTGACAGCTCGTGCGTATAGTTCCTACCGGCAAGTTATTGGCCATGGCTTTGATTAGATCAGCACGCTTTAAACACCGAAATTCTTTACTAGTCCTGTTTATTAACAACAATAAATCAATAATACAGAAAAAAAAACAATTATTTTTATTTTCTACCTATTAAAATTAAGAGGATTGACAAAACTATTCATATAAGGTCAAAATAAAATTTTTACCCACTTAACGTTAAAATTATATTTATTTTAAGGAGCATTTAATGTCTAAGTAGTTTTGATATGCACACAAACTCAATTTTTTGTGAGCGGAAAATTTATTTTGATCTTATTAGATAATTTTATCAACGTTTGTAATTTTCATAGGTAAAAAATTGTTTTTTCCCATATATAATCATGTTAATTAACAATGAGACTACTCTGCTTTCTCTTACTAATTTTGAGTAGACAACTCAACTCAACTCAACTCACCCCAAAGGTGTTTCCTTTTCCTCTTCTGCCTCGCTAAGCAATATCGTTTTCCCCCTGAAATTATACGTATATATTTTGTGAGCAATCAGCTGAATACTAGCTAGAAGACGATCGGTCCTATTGATACTTTTATTCCCAATACAAATTAAACTTTCATTTGTATATCTCATTTGAGATTTTTTTTTCTTTGGGTCTATTTTGGTACAATTTGAAATCTTCAAAAACAAAAAAAGAGTAAAGTATGCTTTTTGTTTTCGAATTTTGGCAAAAGTTTTAAAAATACCCTTATATTTTATTTTGTCCCAAAAATTTTATGTTTGCATCAAATATACTTTCGACTAAATTTTCAAAAAAATTAAGACCAATCTAACAATAATGCATGAAAATTATGCTTGATTTGTTTGTGTTGAGGAGTTATTCTTAAGAAATTATTGTTGAATCGGTCTTAAATTTTAGGAATATATTTGATGCAAATAAAAATTTTTTAAGACAAAATTAAAACAAAATAAAATTTAAGAGTATTTTTAAAATCATTATCAAAATCAAAGATAAAAAATATACTTTACCCTAAAAAATATATACTTACCAATTTGATGGTCGTGGCAATGACCAATAACAAGTTAGACCATTCCTCATCATTCAGTTAAATATTAGAAGTGATGAACAGTACTATCTCACTTATATTTATTGAGTTCAACAAGGGAATCAATTTTTTTAATTGATTTTTTAAAATTATTCTCTATTTTAAATTATAAATCTTAAATTTTAAAAAATTTTAAATATTATTTTTAAATTCTAAATCCTAGATTTTAAAAAAAAATAAATTTTAAAAAAATTACAATAAAAAAATTAATTAATATTAACTAATAAAAATTAATTATCTAAACTTAGTCGTACTTGTCTATCACCCCAAAAGGCCAAAGCGCCTGCTCTTAATATTTATTTTTAGTATAAAATTTGTTGATTGATGATATTTTTTCAAGGCATATAGGACATATGTTTATTCATTTCTATTATTAAGCAATGAGTTAGAGAAAACATATATACATATTAGTTCTTCGTGTGAAGATGATAGTACATTAATTTGGTCAAATTTATTATCAAATTATTTAATATTTTTTTACTAATAAACAAAAACATGTAAATTTTCACCGGACATAAATACCGTTGTATTGGAATGGCAGTGTGTCTAAGAGATGAAGCAACGCCAAGCTGATCAAGTGCATGCCAGCCATTTGCCTGCATAATTATAGCTGCTCCTGTAGCTCGCAACTTGTCTGATCTCTCTAACACCAAACTCCTGATTCCCTTCCTGCATGTAGTTAATAATAATTAAATTAAAGGTCATGAAATAAAGATCATTTAAGTTTATTATTAGGGATGGACAATAACCTATGAAGGGCAAGTGCTGTTGCAAGCCCGCATATACCACCTCCTATTATCACAATCTCACCATCTTCTGCACTATTCTCCATCTTCTTTGCGTTTTTCAAGTTAAGAGAGATAATAGAGCAAGATCGATCTTTTAGATATATATATACTTGTAGAGTAGTTCATATGAGGAATTTGTGTGACTCATCAACTGTGTACTACATGTGTTAACTAAGGATAACTAAGTTTGGGCGGTTTCTTTAGTTAAGCGAATTGGTCTCAACAACAACTAACCAATATACTTTGCATGCATCTTGGGCAAATGGGTATTCAATTTATTTAACATGCTTTAAAGATGGAGAGCAAATAAATTCAACAATGTAGGTGGATCATTTTTTCCTCATAATTAATTAAGTCTATCTCATCTCCTTCAATAGGTATTGCTATATAGAAAAGTATAAATAGATAATAAAAATATTAGACAATATGAATAATAAATATATCAGATGTTCAATTCACTAAATGTACGAATATTTATTCTAATATTAAAATTTAGGTGAATAATTTATGATGTATTGTATTTTTATTTTATTAAACCAATTTTAAAGCCAACATTCACATTATTTACAAAAATTATTGTCTATCAAACAAAATTCTTGTTATATACCCACCGCACCGTACCTTTTTGCGGGATCCAGACTTAGGAAAAGAACTACGTGTTAAATTTTGAACATATATTTCTTGTCCTTTTTATCAAAAAATAAAAATTATAAAAAAAAATTAACAGATCAAGCCTTGATTATGTTATAAAATTATTTATTCTAAAAAATTAAACAAATAAAAAAAAGTATATAAATAGTTATAATTTATATCTCTAATGTATTTTTTTTGCATAAGAGAGCTTTTAGAATTTGTATGAATTTTTGCATAAATTTTATTTCTCTTTCTTTGTTTGTGTTATGCTGAAATTTTTTTGTTTGAGATTAATAAGAATCGAATTCTAAATTTTTTATTTATAGAAATTCTGATACTATATTAGAATATTTTTCTCTTAAAAATTTAAATTAATAAAAGAAGACATATAAATAGTTATATTTTTAATAAATTAAAAATATGTATGAATAAGGGTGTCCCACTAGTATTTTTATATAATTTTATTGAAATGTATATATTTAAAATGTATAAAAACAAAAACACATGCAAACTATATTTCTATTGTTTTGACACAAGAAAGATTTCAGTCATATATATAATTAAAAAACACTTACAAATAGTAGAAACAATATTGAATTTAAATATAAAGAAGAAAATAAATATTCTTTATATATACCAAACTATAGGTTAAAAATGAGTATAAAATTAGATTGCAAAACATCTTAATAAATAAAAATTGAAATAAATCCGAGTCTTTTTAATTTTTAGATCTACCAAAAATGTGATGCGACATTATGAGATATATTTTTTTTTTACTCTGAATAGACTTGAACACTTTTTCGATATGAAAATTTTTTCATAGATAAATTTTTTTCTCGATGTATAGTTCTCCCAAATTCAAAATATTTATGTCATCATACCTAAATCACCCATAAAAAAAAGTAGAAACACTACAAAAGAAAAGAAATACATAAGAATGTAAGAGAAGTGACACTGTAAAAATAGAAATTAGAGCAAGAATTGAATTGAACTAAAAAAAATTTTCTGATATATCAAGTGTAATTATTTTGAATTGGTGTTATTTACAGAGAAGAGCAGTATATATAAGCACAATCACAACACACATGAAACTAAATATCTTAAACCCTCCTTTTCTCTCTTTTTGGAATCTTGATCTTCTCTATCTCTCATTCCCCCTTCTTCATTTCTTTTAAACAAACTCAAATTTTCTCCCTTTTTTTAATCTCTTCCTTCATTCTACTCTCTTGGTTCTAAGATTTTCATCCTAACTACAATACCATTAAATTTACTTTTTTCATCTTATTTTCTTTTCCTTTTCTACTCTATTTTTATTTTTTCAAATTTTATTTTCAAATTTTCAAATCATAGAGTTTCAATTTAATGAGTGAATAAAGCATTCAATTTTTTAGTTTCAGTTATTATTAAAACTTTAAGATAATTCTTTGACTCAATAATTAGCTGTATCTCTAATTTTATCATTCCTATGCTTGGGTATATATACTTAAATCCAAAATTAGGGTTATTAGGTTAGGAAATTTGGGACTTTTGTCAAATTGAGTAAGATTATATTAATTAAAAATATTAGTAGCTCACAAATATTATTATTGTCATATTTCTAAAGTTGTAGAATTACTAGACATCATTTGATAGCTCGTTACACGCTCAGAGTTGCTTCTGATTCTGTGAAACCAAGTTGTGAGTGGATATTATGTCTATAATTATTTTTAAGTATATTATTATCAATATTTGAATTGAATCATTATTTTTAGCATTTGAAAATATTTAATTGTTGTGATTTTTGAATTATTGGAATGAATATTGATTTGTGAAAAGTTTATAATTTATAAAAATACACACGAGACGATATCCATATTTTTATTTGACTTTGTCAAATTTTAATTAAATTTTAATATGCATTCTTATATATATTTTATTTATTATGAAAAAGTAATATGTTACAAGCATTAGAGATTTGTTATAAGTGATTATTTAGTTTAGATTGGTTTGGAAGACTCTGCCTAGAAAACTGTAGTTAACGGCGGTTATGACGTTAGCTTAGATGCATCTAACAGCTAGCAGGAACATTGTTAGCCTAACGTATAAACCACACATTGGATCTGTTATACCATACGAGCACACTAGAGGAAAGGACTACCCTTAGAGGTGGAGCCGTCCAACTGTGTGGCATTCAATTTGATTTGACTTCTGGAATGAGAACTCCTATTTCAATTTATTTATTTAATTATTTATTTATTTATTTGCGTATTTACCTAATATGAATTTCTTATAGCCGAAAGAAATTATAACTTTCAAAGTAAAATTTGTATCGTCTTATGTGGATTATAGATATAATATTTGCTTACTGAGTTGTAAAACTCACCCTATCATAATGTGTCAATTCAGGTTCTATTTCACCTATCCTACAGTAGGTCATAGTTATTTGGTGAGTCTTTCTTCTATCCAAGGGTTATATTTATATATAATGGAACATTTGCACAAAAATCTAGATTATGTCAATGTTCTATATGTCATAGTTAGAGTCCTCATGTGGGTTATGTTATTTTAAATCTCTGACTGTTTAGATAGTAATTATATTTTGGTTATGTAAGATTTATAGGATCAACTATATGTCTTAGTTATCAACTTAATATATATGATGCGACTTTTGACATATTTAGTTGTGGATATATTTAAAATATATTGTTGTAGTTAGAAATAGATGTTTATTGATACAAGAAGATAATACTCAATTGACAAGGTTTTAGAAATAAAAGAGATTCTGTCCGTTTTTCTATAAATTTATTTAGTTAGCTTGCTGAGGGACTTGTTCTTCGAGCGCCAATTATGGCTTAGATTCGGGCCATGACAACTGCACTAAAGTTGTCACAGTAGATAGTAGGAGAGAAGGAATAATGCACTGAAAGTTCATGAAACAGTTTCTGTATCCATAGCAATTCTACTTCTGTATATTAGCTAAGTAGCGATATTCTATTTCTATAGAGGAACGGCTAACTGTTGTTTGTTTGCGGTTAGACAAAAAAATAGAAACTGTTATCAAAGAACACACAATATTCACTGGCTTGAGCATCTATCATCCAAATCGCTTGCCTAATCCCCATATGAAAAAGCAATAAGCCTAGAGTCAGAATTAAGTGTGAAGATTAAATCATGTGAGGCAGCAGCTGAAAGGTATCTTAAGATCCTTTTGACTACAAGCCAATGTTAAGTCAGGGGTTGTTGCATGAATTGGCAAACTCTATTTACTGCAAAAGCTATTTTTGGATGTGTCAATGTAGCATATTGCAAGTAGGAACAGGTTTACATTGTTGGATATCAACCCTATCAAGTAAGCCATAGATGTGTTTAGCTTGGAAAATATGCAAAGAAGATTATGATAAGAAATTAAACTCAAGTCCTAAAAAATAATGCAAAGTACCAAGGCCTTTAAGAAAAAATAATGCATTAAGTTCAACAATAAGTTTCTCACTTTCACTAGGATTGTCACCCGTAAAGACAATGTCATCAACATAGGCCAAAAGAAAAATTTTAGAAGTGGATGAAAACCTAATGAAAGGAAAAGGGTCAGCCATAGTACTTTAAAAACCAAACCTATATAAAGTCTCACTGAGCTTAGTGAACCAAGCACATGGTACTTGTTTTAATCCATAAATTGCTCTGTTCAACCTGTATACATCAACAGAATTAGAACTTACAAATTCTTATGGTTGTTACATTAAAACAGTTTCAATTAATTCACTATTTTAAAAAGTGTTATTAAAGTTAAATTGGTGTAAAATCCATTTATTAGTTAAGGCTATAGATAAAACTATTCGAATAGTGGATGGTTTTATCACAGGGCTAAATATTTGAGAGAATTCAACACCCTCGGTTTGATGACATCCTTTAGCCACAAGCTTGGCTTTGAACTTTTTGATTGAATTATCAGGGCTTCTTTTAATGGCAAAGACCCATTTTAATCCAATCACATTGTCATTAATTTTGGAGGAACCAAACTCCAAGTATGATTCTGTATTAAGGCAGAATACTCCTCTTTTATAGTTGAAAACCAGTGTGGACAATTTAGAGCTTGTTTCACAGTAGTAGAAATGTTAACTATATCAATTTCAGCCACAAAATGTCGTTGGTTTGGAGATGCGAGCTTTAGAATGTGTTATCATGTGATAAGTGTTGGTTGGAGGAAGATCAGGTAAGAGAGTTGGATCCAAAGGTGGCAAGTGAATCTCAATAGCAGAAAAGAGAATAGGATCAGGATTCTGAGAGGGTATGTTGCCAGGAGAAGAAGTCAAAGATGAATAAAAAGGAGTTGGTAAAGACTGTAGAGGTTGAGGTGAGGCCTCTGATATAGTAGAATTAGAAATGATGAACATGTAATAAGAGGACAAGGAATGTGAGGTAAAGTAGGAGGGGGTACTGCATTAATAATAGAAGAGTCATATAGAATAGAAGAGGAATATGCAAAAAGAGAATTAGAAAATAAAGAAGTAAAGGAAAAATTATATTTATAAAAGAAAATGTTTCTAACAACGTAAATTTTTTCTTTTGGACTAAGACATTTAAAACCTTTTGATTGAAAAGCATAGCCAAGATAACAGATATTTATAATATTTGCAATGTTATAGGGTAAGTGTGGATAACAAGCACAACTAAAGACCCTAAAGATAGTATAATCTGGCTTTTTACGAGGTGACATTTCATAGGGTAATTCACAATTAAATCATTTCAGGATTAAAATTACACCAAATCACCAATGTCCTAAGGTGAATTAATTTATATGTATGTTCTAAAGTAAATATATAGAAATCGAATCATCTAAATTTGATTTATGCTTTTTTAACGTAAATCGAATTTAATTAATTTGATTTAGTATTGATATAGATTATTGATATTTTTTACTTTTAAGTTAATTGTATTAACTTTAAAACATAAATGTCAATAAAAAATGTCCTAATTTAAATCAAATAAAATATCAAAAAAATTAAAATGAATAAAAATTAAAATCTAATTTTTGTATTTTAGTTCAAATTCTAGAAAATTTATATTTTTATAAATTTATGAATATAAAATAGAACATTAGACAATTTCTAAAAATTCATTAAAAAGCATCATTTGACTCATTAGCATCTAAAAAATCATTACCGAAATTTTTGATATTTATGTAATTTTTTCAGAGACAAAAGTTACAGACAGTTATACAATATATAATGACCAATTATATTTATACAGTATTTAATTTAAAAAATAATTAAAATATTATATCAATTAAATTATCATTTAATTTATGAAATTAAATATAAAATTTATGCTGCTATGATTTTATACTTTAAAAATCCAAGTTTAAGTTAGAAGTAAGATCATCAAAATAATAAGTTCTATACTTAATTTCAAATCTTAAATGATAATTTAATTAATATAGTATTTTAATTATTTTTTATATTACATATTATATAAATATAATTGATCATTATATATTGTATAACTATCTGTTACTTTTGATTCTGAAAAACTTCAAGTTTTAACTCTTATGCCACTTTGGAGAACTAATTTTATATTAATTTTTTAAATGCTAATGAGTCAAATGATAATTTTTAATGAATTTTTAAAAATTATTTAATTTTTTGTTTTATATTCACAAGTTTATAAAAATATAAATTTTCAAAAATTTGAATTAAAATACAAAAGTTGAATTTCTATTCTTATCCGTTTTAATTTTTTTATATTTTATTTGAATTCAAATAAAAAGTATTTTCTTAATGACATTTATATTTTCAAGTTAAAAATAAAAAATATCAATAATTTATATCAATACTAAATCGATTTGCATATATTACAAAAGTAGTAAATTGAATCAACTAAATTCGATTTATTATTAATATAGCATATATATTTATTATTAACACAACATATATAATAAATTGAATCCAATTGATTAAATTACGAAAAAATATAAATCGAATTTAGTTGATTCAATTTACATAAATATAAAGTCAAACATAAACTATTTTATTTTAGAATATTTGTATACTATTAATTTTTTTTTTTTTTTTTGAAAAAAAGTAGCTCAACACCTCAAATAGAACATACTAAGACAACAAACAGGACCAGCAAAAATTATATAGAAAAAGAAAAGAAACTATCCAACACAAAGAACACTAAACTTAAAATTGACCGAGACCCAAACAATCCATGTAATATGTCACAACAGTGCATCACATGTCACTGATCAATATATTTATTACTCCATTACACAACTGTGACACGGCGGTCTATGACTACATGCCCGTTAAAACACCTAGGAACTGTTTCAAGTCACTTACCAATATCTTAGGATCATTGAGTTTTTTGCTTGTCAAAGTTTGCAAAACCATCCCCCTCCTCCTCTCTTTTTCCACTTCCTGCTCGTCTTTCTTTTTTCTCTCTTTCTTTTTTCTCCTCTCAATTCAATTAAAACAGACTTCTAATTGTTGATCTCTTTCTTTTGTCTTTATACATATTTACAGAAATTCTATCTATTGTTCTGCAACTGAAATATCACAAATTTTACAATTCAAATTGCCTGCGGGGTATAGTTATCGGTATTAAACCTCTAATCAAAAGGGTCAATTCGAGGATCATGTTCGCTTGCCATGGCCATTCCAGTGCAGAGACATGTTGGACACATAACCTGAAACCAGAGATTACCGTGACAGTTATTCAACAATTTACATCATGACCAAGCAGGTAAACTAACTTATTCTACTTATATCCGATTAGCCTAGGCCTAGTTAACACGGGAAAACATTTTATCCTTATCAAAATGTACAACCTCAATCCTTAGGTATGTATATTGTGGCAGTTTTTGAATATATCAATGAATGTCATCTAAAAAAAGATGAAGTTCAATGCTTTTAAATGACTAACCTTGCCAGATCCTGAACAATTAGAACATCTCTCAGTTTTTGGTGGCGATAAAGGCTGGTCTCGACTATTGACCGTGGAGACTGGTTCAATCAGAACCAGGGCTCCTGTGCTTGAACAGCGGGCACATGCAAGATATCCTGATAAAGAGCAAATAAATAACAGGTAACGTCAACTACCTCAGCTAATTTCACCATATAAATTAATTTTTAGAATTTTCGCATGACCCATTTTATATCTGATATAGTTCCTCCACTTTCTGCTTTATGTTTTAACAAGGACTTCAAGTGGGCATTTTATACAGCAATAATCCCCTGCAACTGAGTTATGAATGAAAGTATAATGTTCAATTTGACATTTACAAAGTGGACAATCCATCATATAGTCACAAAAACCTATCCAGATTCATTATTTGGGTAGTTTTATAATCCTTTTTGAATTGCAATAGTGATGAAAAGGAGAAAAGATAAGGAGGGTGGAGGAGACATTTGTATCACGATTCACGAATCCAATTGAAACTAGAGGTAGGAAGAATGTGTACATTAAGAAGGGTAAATAAGTAACCAGAAGAATTGAAAGATATCATTCAATTCTACCGTCCGAAAATTCAACCCCTAAAAATGAACATGACAAGCAAGCTTTTGAAATCTTACCGGTACCAAGACAGTATTTGCATCTTTTCTGCTCCTGCTGTTTTACATTGTTTATCTCAACAACCATTAAAGCTGAGATCACTCCAACTGCTCCTCCGGAAAATGACGCCACTATCGGATCAACCTGACTAGAATATCCAACAAAATGTGGTTAAGATAGGAAACAACGAACAGACTGCACCAATAGCAAGGGATAGACACCCATCAAATATCCATAAAAGACAAACAACATGCAGTTCTATTATTAAAAAAGTTCAGTTTCTGGGATTAAAAGAGTAAGTAAGCAACAAGAGACCAGGAACAGGGATCTACCTCAACTGCATAGGCAGATGTACACTTCGAATAAAATCTGCATAAGATGTGCCCCCTAGCCCAAGCTTAAGCTCCAACTGAGAAATGACACAAAAATGACAAAATGAGCATTAAAAATGCTGAAAGTTGAAAAACTAATGGAGTTATTACCAAATGACACATGAGATACATTAAAAAAAAAAGTGTAGAGTAAGCTAAATCTGTTCTCTTAAATGCGAAGCTTGGCCTCTTTCAAAGTAAACATCATTATTTGATACATGCCTGAAAACACAGAAACTAAGTGCAAGAACATCTTACAGTGGGTGCAAGGAGACCGCCAAAAAGAATTATCCCGGCAATGAGAGAAAAACAGGTTGCATAATATTGCTTCAGGTTTGCAGAAGTCTGCAAACAATATACTGTTAATACCATTTGCCAAACCCATGCAACTTAAAAGTAAATTCTTCATATTCATCAAGAATTATGAAAAATCCCTGGCTTCTTGTTATTAAATACATAGTTGAGATGATTCATAACTAATGCCACAAAACTTACCAAAGGGGGCAAGAATGGAATAAATGATGGGAAGTTAGGAAGTTCGTTCTCCTGCTCTTCTGTTAAAATTCCAAGTTCAGCATTTTTCAGCCTTTGTTGTATCCTAAGCCTACGAACCTATAAATACAAGAGGATGTTGTTCATGTAAAAATGGCCTCCAAAAGATTGAAAATATATAAATAAATAAATGATTGGTTGAACATTAAGCGGTTTCACCTGTTGACTTTAGAAAATTGATAATAATATAACCAAGATCAACATAATTCAATACAAGAGTATAGAACCATAGCAAAATGGCAAAGCATCTATAAGACCATAACATATTCAACTCTACAACTTCTGAACCCGTCTGCAAAGAACATCCCATTGTAAGACCTTCATTTGGAACTACGACACATAAATTGGAATCTGTTAACTACTTGAAGAAGTACTCTTGATATTGTGTGTCTTTAATTTATTTTTCAGAGGTTGATAGTGGAAAATATTTATTTGAAGGGTTATGCAGGACCCACAAAACAAGATAAGCATGGTGCTCGGATGCAATTGTTTGTGAAAGATTCTTCATTTAGACAAATTGGCAACGGCAACAATGGCATGATAAGGGAAATTGACTTCCAACAAGCTCCATTACAGCATTAATAAATAAATTAATCTTCAAAATAGCAATCTCTATTCATTCAGTAAAACTACAACAGAATAGTATAGTAATAATCATTTAGTTGTAGAAAAACCGAAAAAGTGAATTCATTCTGACCTCTTCCATATGGAGAAAAATTTTGTTCCTCCGACTCCGAATGTTATCCTGAATCTCTTGTAGTTCCATCTTGGCAAAGTCTTGTACTGTTTCTGGACCTTCTATGATGCAGAATCTGCATTTGGATTGGAACAAATTGAAGTCAACAATAGTGTCACTTTTATTTTTTGGCCCTCCCCTAATTAAACAATCTCCAATCTTCAACAGCACTCAACTCAACATAAATACGCCACAACTTCAATTGATTAACTAACAACTTCAAATTGAAAAGAAGGAGCTATAATTAATCTATGTTATCTAAAATATTATTGGATTCTTATTAACCAATTATCAGTGGGAAAACAAAAAAGAATATAGAATAACAATAATAATAATACCCAGGAGCAGAAGCGTTTTTGTCGGAAGTATCAGAATCAATTGCAAAAGAAGAAGATTCAGAGGAAGGGGAATCTTGAGCCATGACGCGCCATCTCCATGTTGATCTGAATTTCAAGTTCACATGGCGATGCTGTACGAATCTGGTCGAATCGCAGAGATGAATTGGATTTATTGAAAATCCA
This sequence comes from Arachis stenosperma, assembly GCF_014773155.1. Classification (NCBI taxonomy): domain Eukaryota; kingdom Viridiplantae; phylum Streptophyta; class Magnoliopsida; order Fabales; family Fabaceae; genus Arachis; species Arachis stenosperma. The sequence goes on from NC_080379.1 coordinate 15,601,221, forward strand.
GCGAATTTACCCAAACACAGCATCATCATCTTTGAGTGTTGAGCACAAGAGATCTTAGAATTTTGGTCATGAAGCCGTGAAGGTGAAGGTGGCGGTTGTGGATTTTGTAACTTGTGCCGGTGCCGGAATGAACGAGTGGGTACACAACACACTACACAGTTACACTTGCACACAACTAAGTTAAACAAATGTAATGGATTTGCCACGTGGAGACTGCGGATTGGTGGGTTTTCATAAATTATAATTAATACGACGGTATTTTTAGTGGAGGCGGTAGCTCCATATTCCACCGCTAAATCCAAATAGCCAAATCTCCACAACTTGAATTTGATATTTGCCTAGTGATTAGTGACATTGACATTCACAATGGCCAATTATAACTATCTGGAAGAAAAACTTAAATGAAAAACATACTAAAACGATCAAATTTCGGAATTAATTATTATCCAATTTATATTTTTTATATATAATTGTTATTATCTTAACTTTAAAATATATTTCTCAATTTATCAATATCCTTAATTTTTTTAGACACCAATATTCCTATTTTAAAAAACTTTAATACAAATTATTTTAAAATCATATTATATATATTAAAAATAAATTATTTGTATTAAATATAAAATTTATATTAAACGTATATAAAATATTACACATAAATTTATATAAATACATGACAATTAATTTAGTAATTAATTTTTAACGTGAATATAATATTTATTATTATTTTAGCTTTAGGTATATAAAATGACTTCATAGATATTTTTTTTGCTTGTCTAATCACTTCATAGATATACTAATTGTCCTTTTTTTCGTTTGTCATTGTCAAATATCCAGTGATTAATTTATTATTAACTTGCAAAAATATTTACCGTCAAATAACTTAATTGAGAATGATTAATGTAGTCTTAATTATAATCCCCTATTTAGTACTAAAAATAGATTTTTTATTCAAACATTTATATAAAGAGCTATAAATACATAAAACATATATCACGAAGTTTTTTACGACTAATTGTATATTCAATCTATATACATATATATAAAATAATTAAGTCTACATATATTAGCTAAGAGTATTATTTAAATTAATTTTTTTTTCTATCTTTAATATTTCTAAATATTTTTCTTTTCTGTTTTTGGTAATAATATTCTTCTTTTTTATTTCCCTAGCCCAAAGCCCCAAAGGCACCATTTGTCTTTTTTTTTCTTCTTCCTGTTTTTACGTGGAGGAGCGGGCCCAGATGTGGATTAATAGGACCCAGTAAGCAACAAAACCTAACGTAACACCATATATAAAAATGCTACAATAATCTACAAAAAATCCCCTAAAATAACATATTAACCCTTTACTCAATACAAATCCTAAACTGTTTTAATTTTGAGCTATTTTTCTTTCATTCTTAGGTTGGCTGTTTTCGTGGCGAAGAACCTGCTAAACTTGGTTTAGAGGAACCCCGGGAGAAGGTTCATAAGATCAGGATTACCCTCTATCCCTCTCCTCTAACAATGTCAAATAACTAGGGGAAAATTAGACTAATCGACCTGTATTTAACCTGATCTAATCGGCCTTATTATAAAATAGGTCTAGACTCAAATTATTATAAAAATCTTAATATATTAATAGATTAAATTTATGTTCATTAATTAGTCCTACTAATTTATCAGAAATGTTTGAATTTATTAAAACATAAATAAATACATAAATATTTTTTATCGTTAATAAAGTTATTAAATATTTTAAATTTATTAAATTTTATTATAAATATTTTTATATATTTTAAATATTTAAAAATTTAAAAATTTTTGTAAACATTAAATTTGACATATTATATATAAGTAATTTTTATTAAAAAATAGTTTTTATAAATAATATTTTTTAATTTTTTTATTTTTATAAAATAAAAAGTTGTCAACCTTTTAATAGACTTTAAATTAGGTCATATTCAATTTATCTGTCAAGTTTAGCACTTTAAAAAAAATATAGTAGATCGTAGACTTAAAAAAAGGTATATAGAGTTGTGTTTGTTTATAGACACGGAACTTTGAGATAAAAATATAGAGATACAAAATTGTGTTTGACAAATAAGATATAGATAAAGACATTGTGTTTAAAGATATTGAATTAGTATATTTTGTGTTTATCCTAATAGAAAAGACACAAAGACACTGACAAGAGACACAACTTATTTTTATTTTTTCTTTTATTATTTTCGTTGATTTTTATAATTATATTTTTTATTATTACATTTTTGTTTCTAACTTTTTTAATAAAAAAATAAGAATAAATTGGACTTTTATAATTTATTTTAGTTTATCATCAAACAAAATACAAAACCAATAATTTTATATCTCTATCATTTGTGTCTTATTTTTAGTGTCTTGTCTTGTCATATTTTTAAAACCAAATGCAGCCTAGTAAACTACATGCCAGATTTAAATTAATTAACTACATGATAAATCTGGCCGGTTAAAAATAAAGCCGAGTCTAACCTATTTCTATCTCTCAAAATATTTTGTTATTACTTAATGTATTTTTTAATTAAAAATATTATCAAAATATAAAAAATATAATTTTAATTTTAACAAAATTTATATAACTATTATAACTATGATTAGGTCCCATAAATTCTACCTTTTTATATAATTCACATAATTTAATTTGATATCATGTCTATAATTTTTTTGTCACATATGTATAATAGCTTGTGCTAAATTAAGTTGGGTTAGTTTAATGACTAGTTTATCAATCTTTTTAAATAAATGTTGGAGGTTTGAATGTTACTTTGTGCATCTAATAACTCATTAGTCAATGACAAATTCTTAAATGGAGTTCTTCAAATAACTATCAGAAAATTCTCGTGTGGAGATCGAAAGTACTAGTTATTTATCACTTTTCAATTAATTACTCATATAATTATAATTATAATTATAATTATTATCATATTAATGTTTTTATTCATAATAATATTACGAAATTATAAATTTTTTAAAATTATATTAATGTATCCCTGACATTATAAATTACTGTAAAATTATTTATAGAATCGAAAGGTCAATTATCACATATTTGTCTATCATCATTTGCGATTTAGATTGGCTATGAAGGATATAGATGTCATTAAAACTGTCTCAGGTGCAATGATACACACAGATGATGAGGTACTAATAGACATTAAACTTCAAGCTCCTGACATTGCTAAAAATTGAGGATTCCAGTTCGATCTTTCTAAACTACAGACCACATCTCCAAACTTGGCCAATAGCTCATGAGTCCTTATCTCAGAAAACTGACGACGACAGTGAAACAAAACTTGTAAATCTTCGTCACTGTATGTCTATCACAAAGGAGTCGTACTTCACACCATCTCGTACAACAGAAATCAGAATTCTATAAAATAACTTATCCATCCATTTTATATCATGCAGTCCCAATTTTTGGATTATATTATTTTAAAACTCAACAAAACTCGTAGAAAGTTTGATAAAAATATTCAACAAATCTTTATCAATAAATTTTATTCCCTCTCGTATTTTTTTCTTAATCGTCCCTCTGTAATGCATAAAAACTAAAAAACTATCCTCACTAGCCATTGTGACAACTACTCTAATGAAGATTTAACATTCTGCTCTTACTTATATAGCTTATATTCTTTGGTAAATCGACTTAGCTGAATTTGATTTTATAGAATTGCATTAGTGTATTAGTAAATCGAAGCTATTAGACTCGATTTACTTGGAGCTTATACATTGGAATAAATCGAAACAATCAGTTTCGAATTACCTCACAAACTCTAGTCCACTACTAAATCGAAGCTATTAGATTTGATTTACCCTAAATCAAATCTATTCAATTCGATTTACATTGAAATCTTTAAATCGGGTTTAGTAGCTTTGATTTACATAGAGTAAACATTAAAATTGGACATGTGTATAACATGTTTGGTTTTGGGACATTCATATAATATTGAATTTCATTTTATTTGTTTAGGTAAATTACCCTGAAAAAATTTAAAACAAAATAAAAAATAAAATTAAAAAATATATATAATAATGATTATATATTTTTTCTATGTGAATAATATTATGGGCTCACTTTTTTAATTATATTTTAATATATTTTTTATTTTAAAATTTTATTTGAATTATATTATTTTGTTAATTTTATTTTTGTAAAATAAAAACTGGAAAGGATAAAGAAAAATATAGAATGAGAATAAAAAAAGAGGTAGAGAATAAGAGAGAAGGATGGTGCTCATTAATTTTGGAGAAAAATATTTCATTTTGATTTACTGTGAGAATTACTTGTGATATATTTTGGTTGTCAAATTAATAATATATAAAATATAAATGGTAGATACTCCAATGAAGATTTTATAATTGTCTTCATATAAAAATTCTTCATTTTGACCATTGGATGATATATTTTAGGGTTTGATTTTCATATGTTATAAAAGTATTACATTTGTTTAAAGTGTGGCTGTTGGCCAAAAACAAATATATAATTTCGAAGACACCAAAATCGATGTACAATAAATATTCTTTCGAAGAATATAACCCTTATCAAGAAGAATTCATCGAAGAGAAGAGGTAGAAGTCAATCGATAATCTGATCAAAGGAAAGGAACATTTGGAGCTGATTGTTGGTGGTTATCCATGCTGTACAAAAAGAACGGAAATGGTTACTCAAAGAATAATGCACATGAGAGTTACATTCAAATCTGATTGGTCGAAGACTTCTATAAATAGATGAAAGATCGAGGGAAAAAAAGGTTGGAATTTCTTACCAGAAAATACTCTCGCACACTCACATCCCCTGCGAATTTCTGAGTCTGCTAAGAGCTTTCTTTTCTATATGGTTCCTTCTACTTTCTTTTAAATTTCTTGTAGCCTTTATTTTCATGCAAATTTACTTTTCCTATTCTCTTTTAAGATTTGGTACTTTATTTTTATTTCAAAAGTCCTTCGACCTTATTGAAGGCAAATTATCGCTTTTATTTAAGTTCAATGCCATTTAGTTCAATTTCAGTCAATTTATTTTCAAGTTTACTCTACTTTTCTTTCAGATATCTTTTATTACTTTGTCCAATCGAAGAATTTTTTTTGATGCACTTTCTAAAAACTGGTACTCGCAAGAGTAGGTTTCGCTCCCAGACCATTAGATATCGAATCACTTTTAATTTGCTAAAAATCGATAAAACAAATTGGCACGTCCAGTGGGACAGTTTTAAAAATTAAGTGTATTAGAAAGTGTTCTAAAATTATCTAGTGCATTCAACTTAGAAGTGGCAAGATTATTCGAATGGCAGAAGGAGTAATTTGGAATCATTTGCAAGCGATAATGTTGTTGTGGTTGCACCGATTTCGACGAAAACGTCGTCGCGTGTGGAAAATAGTACTATTGGGGAGAATGTAACAATTACTAATCCTCCAGTGGGGAGCAATGGACGAAATTTACATCCGCGGATTGCTGTAATGCAACCGCCAGTAACTGTTGGTTGACCTCCATATGGCCTTCCTCCAGGTTACACTCCACCTAGTTATGCCGCTCCAAGATTTGGGAATTCGTCAAGTTTTTGTGGTAACCCAATGCCTCTATTGTATTCTGAGTTTTTCCGAGATTATCAATTGGGTTTCACATCGAATGCTTCTAATTTGATGGCTTTTTTTCGACAACATATCAATGAAAGTCATCATGATTTGGTCAATTTATTAACCCAGCAGATGACTACAATTTTGAACTCTATGCTAGTTGATAATGAAATAAAATTTGAGCGTCTTGCTAGGCAAGTAGAGAGAATTGCTTAAATTGTTGATTATGATGAAGGAGATCAAAATCTGCAAATGAATCAGGAAGATGAGAGGCCTAAAAACATGGAAAATGAAATGTATTTTGGGAGAGATAATCCTTGAATTGTTCATCGAGGCCAAAATGCAGATAATGTATTGGCTCGAATGAGAATTAATTAGCGTAATGAGAGATACTAGGTGACTATAATTGTGGTGGATGTACTTAGTAGGGTTGGATTCAATGTAGATTTTATAAATCAACCATATTTTGTTTCTGCTTTTCTTGCTGCTATACAAGCGGCAGAGGTGCCTAGGGGAGTAGAAAATCCTAAGATGGTAACAAAGTTTGCAGGAGAAGTTGGTGAATTAACTACTGAGCATATTGCTCGATATATGGTCGAGTTAGAAAATTTAGGGGTAGAGGTATGACAGTTATTATATGAGGTCTACCCAATGCTAGATGCAAAGGCGCATAATAGATCGATATGAACATGATGAGCTGTCCCATAAGGGGACCAACCCCCCCCCCCCAATCAATTAAAAAGGGGGCAAATCTCATTTTTTTTAATTCAAATAAATCAGAGTTATCTGGGATTTCTGGAAACAGTCCCAGAGCCCGGCTATTCCCCTCTAGCTCCTGGAATAGCGACATGAATTAAATGTCCTGTCCAAGCCAAGGAACTGACTCCGAATAGTCCTGACAAATGATGATTAAGATGGGATTCGGCAGAATGATGAAAATTTAAACATGAAGTTTTCTCCTTTTTATTTGACAAAGAATGAATTCACTTGGTTTTCTAATCTTCGGCCTAATTCGATTGGAACTTGGGCACAGCTAAAGAGTGTTTTTCATGCCAAATTCTTTAGAGCAGAGTTGAACAGGCTATAACTCACTTGGTGGCTTTAAGCGTGGAGATGGAGAATCGGTTAATGACTTCATGATCCATTTTAAAAATGCTCGAAGTCGATGTTATATATCTCTTTTTGAAAGTAAAGTAGTTAAAATAGTCATTATGGGCCTAGGTTTTTATATGCGTCAAAAATTGCTTAATGTTCATATTCTTGATTTGGCTCATTTGGTAGAAAGAGTACGTCAGGTAGAAATTCTCCAAAAGAAAACGGAGAAATTAAAAAATGAAAAGAGGTTGAAAAGTCGAGTTTTCTCTCAAAAGGAAAAGATTTCATATGTCGAAATGGAATCCTCAAGTGAGAAATCTAATCTCGAGTTTTCTGAAGTTGATTTGGTTGAATTAAAGAAAGGACCACCTTATGTATGTTCTTTGCTTAAGAAAATAGCAAATGTTGATAGATCTAATGATAAAAAATATAAGAGTGGAAAGAAATATAGTTTTAATATTTCAAAATCCGATCATATATTTGATGTGTTGCTTAAAGATAAACAGTTGATTTTGTCTGAGGGCAAAATATTACTTTCGACAAAAGATTTAAAGGAAAAATCATATTGCAAGTTTTATCAAGCAACAAGCCATTCAACTAATAATTGTGTTCGTTTTAGGGACTTGATTCAAGAAGCGATCATGGAAGGGAGGTTGAAGTTTGATGATGGAAAAAAGGATATGAAGGTTGATTCTGATCCATTCGATGCTGGCGCGAATTTTGCAGAGTCCTCTCTAGGGGTTAGTATGGTTGGTTTTTCCTATGAGTTCGATACTGCTTTGGGGGACTTCGAATCTAATGCTCGAGCAGTATATCCTAGTGTTGGCGAAGGATTGCTGGAATTCTTGATGCAACAAAAATTAAAGGATCGAGACGTATCTTTATGTCTTCGATGTAATGCTGTGTTTGATACTGATGCTGCAGCAATATTCGAAAAAAAAAAGAATGAAAAAGGAGTTAGCTCATAAAGAAGAGCAAGTTTGGCAAAGGCAACCTCCCTGAAGGTAAGAGGGACAAAGTTCTGGTGTCCCTCAAAGGAACTTTCCTCCTCTGATCAATCGTTCTCAGGCTTTGGATGTGCAATAGATTCGAAATTGTCAGAAGTTTCGCAATCGAGATGCACAATATAGGCAATTTCCTTAGAGAGGTCATCAAGATTTTTATCGTGGCCGTTATCCGTATCCTTGAGGAAGAGCCAGGAAAAATTGAGGAGGGAGAAGTGGACCTCAAATAGGAAAAAGAGAGCCATCGAATAATAAGAATAAGGGGGCAACTCCTCCTGTTCATTCTCGAGTTATCTTTCCTTCTCATGGAGAGACGGTTCCTAAAAGAATTCCGCCACCGACTAAAATAAAAAAGGGCAAAGCTGTGGTTGTGGCCCCGATTGATGACAAATAGAAAGATGTCGACTTAGATGAGGAGTATTTCGAGGAAGGTGATGAAGAGATGGTAAGTACTATTTCAATTATTCCTACTGAATATTTGGGAGACTATGAAGAAAATCCAAGTGAGGATTATAATGTAGAGGAAGAAGAGGTATTTGCCTTCATTCGACCTGAAGATGAGACGGGATATTTTCAAAGGCCAAGGAGAAACAGAAATTCTATCTTCCTCCGTTACATGTTACTGCTTATATGAGTGGTATATGTGTCAACAAAGTCCTGGTCGATGGAAGAGTAGCGATCAATTTGTTGTCGGAAAGGATGTTGACAAAAGTGAAAATATGCTGATGATTTGGTCCCTATTAATATTTCAGTCACTGATTATAGCGGTGTATCAACTCATGCAAAGAGGCTAGTAACTCTTCAAGTGCAAGTGGGATCCTTAAATTAGAACACTGTTTTGTGGTAGTATCTTCGAAAGTTAGTTATAATGCTCTACTAAAATGAGATTGAATTCACAGTATTGGAGTTGTACCTTCGACTGTACATCAAAGTATCCTTCTTTGGACTGATGAAGGAAAACCTGAAGTGATCAAAGCGGACTCGAGCTTATATGTGAAACAACTACATGTTGATTTCAATGTTTACAATGAAAAACTAAAACCGCTTAATATTGACAGGGTGCTCAATTCCTACAATTATGAGGGTTGTTTTCTTATTTCAAGGGTCTGAATGTGAAGCTTCGACAACCGAAGCTCGATTTTCTTCCTACTGGTTGGGAGTGATTAGTTTTTGGTGGTTAATAATTCGAAATGTCTTGCCATGGCTGAAAAACAAGTTATTTCGAATTAGCTAGGTAACTTAGACAATTATTTAAATAGTTTTACTTCTATTGAAAGTTTTTTTTTTGTGTTTGAAGTTATTCTTTTGATAAAGTTGAGGCACGTAGAGATTTTTAAAGTCAAGGTACAGTAAATATTCTTTCGAAGAATGTAATCCTTATAGAGAAGAATTCGTCGAAGAGAAGAGATAGAAGTCAATCGATAAACCTGATCGAAGGAAAGGAACATTTAGAACTGATTGTTGGTGGTTATCCACGTTGTACAAAAAGAGTGGAACGGTTACTTAAAGATTAATGCACATGGGAGTTACATTCAAATCTGATTGGTCGAAGACTTCTATAAATAGGTGAAAGATCGAGGAAAAAATGGTTGAAATTTCTTACCAAAAAATACTCTTGTACATTCACATTCCTTACGAATTTCTGAGTCTACCAACAACTTTCTTTTCTGTAAGGTTCCTCTCACTGTCTTTTAATTTTTTTTGTAACATTTATTTTCATGCAAATTTACTTTTCGAGCAATATTTACTGTTTCTGTTCTCTTTTAAGATTCAGTACTTTGTTTCGATTTCAAAAGTCTTTCGATCTTGTTAAAGGCAAATTATCACTTTTATCTAAGTTTAATATCATTTAGTTCAATTTCAGTCAATTTATTTTTAAGTTTACTCTGCTTTTCTTTTATATTTTCTTTTATTATTTTATCCAATCGAAGGGATTTTTTAATGCGTTTTCAGAAATTGGTACTCGTAAGAAGAGTAGGTTTCGTTTCCAGACCATTAAATATCGAACTACTTTTGATTTGTTAAAAATTGATAAAACAATGACAAAATAAATAAGTCATATTTTTTAAATTAAGATCATCATAAAAAGATATTTTTGACATTTTCATTAGAGTAGTTGTCAATATAAATGATAGATTATAGAATAAAAAGGATAGAAAAAAAAAGTAGAGAAGATAATGGAAAGAAGAAGTTCATTAATTTTAAAATAAAAAATTTATCTTAATTGTAATGAGAATGTCATATGATAGAATTTTATTGTTAAATTAGTAATATAATAGAGTTATATTTTAATTTTAATTTTAAAATTTTAATTTCAATTATAATTAAAAAATACCATGTATATATTTTGATTGTTAAATTTATAATCAATTATTAATAATAATATATATAAAACATAAAATAAGTAAAAAATAAAAAAAAGAGAGAAAAAAAATGAAACGACTTTTAATTTAAAAAAATAATCTTATTTACAATATAAAAATAATATATAATATATTTTAATGGTAAAATTAATAAGATATAATAAATAAATAAATAAATAGATAGATGTTACATTGGTGTTATGTTTAATTCTAAGGTACAAACACATGTGATAGATGTGAGCTACGTGTGCACAAGAGGGTTATTGACCATACAGCTATCCTCTCCAGATGTCGTTAAGCAGATTACCTTAATCACCATTGAACCTGGCGTTGAGGTTGAGTCACCATTGCCGATGCTTGACATCATTCATATATATATAATAGTGCAACTTATTTTCTTCTTCGCATTAGGTTTTTTCTTTTGGTTATTTGTACTTTAGAATTTTTACTTTATTTTATCGGAGTACCACGAGAAATGTTCATGGCCATTAATTGGCTGTAACAAACTTTCTTTTCAGTAAAATTTGGAGGACAATACATTCTACTACGCAGTGTGACTATTTTGTTTCTTCTACATCTTATATCAGCCACACAACCGCTCTTTTTCTGTTTTATTTACTCTTCAGTGACCTCACATTTTTTTTTCAATTGATTAACTTTTCATTCCTGGTTTTTCTCACCTACCAAATTTTTTAATTTTTGATAATCAAACTCTAACCAAATTGATCTAATATTTTATTGACATAATAAAAATCAATTAAAAAATAAAAAATACACTAAAAAACTTTACTGAAATTAATTATAAAAATAATTTATTTATCTAACATTTTTCTTTTTCAACTTTAGGTATAGACTTATTTTTTGCTGGCTTGAAATGTTACATCGTGACGAATACGTTAACTACTTAACGACCATATGTTGGATCTCCGTTAATGGATGAAAACGAATGAAGTGACCTATTTATATTTATCTTACGATACAACAAGTGAAAAAGTAAAATCTAATAATTTTTTGTTAGGAATGAATGTTTCGGTCTGGAAATTTTTTACTACCCATAATTACTCTATTTTGTAACTAGAAAACGAAGAATAGCTGAACTTGCCCTGAAACCCGCAGTTAAAAGGGAAAAAAGAAAATCCTATTAAACATCACTTGACTCATAACAAAAATATTAACAATTAGTTCATGTACCTTGGTAAGGATTTCAGCTCATTTAAATGCTACATCAAGGTCAAGTTATGAAGTGTATAAGAAAGAAAAATTCTCTAAATAATGAAATCATGATAAAACTTTCACAGATAATTTCTAATAATATTTTATATATAAGATTGAAGGAAATACTGTGGCACTAAATAGCAAGGAAGCTTGGGCAGAGCATCATACAGAACCAAGTGGTTTTCTTTGTTCCTCAAGGAACATTCTAATTCGGAATCCACCACTAAAATTACTGCCATAGGAGGCATCGAAATCAGCATGCAGAGTATCCACATTCCAAGCCATAGCTGATACACAACAAAATTAGAACTATGTTAAGTGTATATTTTTTTTTGTAGTAGAGAGAGTTCAATACAATATAAAAAAAAACTACAATTAACAATTCACTAACCAAACACCAATTTACCCCTAGTCATTTTTAGCATGGCCATCAACAATCAAAGGGGTCACCAACATTTCATTTCTTAGAAATCGTAGCCGATCTGTTTATCATCTCTACCACATTTGAGGCCAGATTTTGGAAAAGTGTTGCTTTAGTGTACCTGGATGTTCCACTCCCTTCCAAAGGCGAGTAGCTAAGCACACTACACCTGCTAAGTGATCTCACAACCAAGGAACAAGTGAAAAGCAGTTTTCACAGTCTATCTTTAGTATTCACCATACCGATTAACACAAACTAAGAAAAAAACTCAATCCTCGGTGGGACGAGTCCTTTCCAAACAGCACTAGTGAAACTATAGCTTATAATTTCTTCCGGTAGGACTCCCGCCTGCAACACCTGCACAAAGGAATTAGTTGAATAAATACCGTTTTTATCATATTTCCATATCACTCTATCTTCTCTCTCAGTTGTGAGCTTGACTGATCGTAATATCTCATGAAGTTGGTTAACTAAATCCAGCTCCTATTGGAACAACTCTCTCCTCCACTAGAAATTCCAAATCCATTCTAACCCATCTTAAAACCTACAGTCCTCTATAACAGATCCGTTAAGGTTTGAAATCGAAAAAGGTTTAGAAAACAACTCTTTCAACACCCCGTTTGATAGCAGCTATCCTCCCAGAACCGTATTGTTCTATCATTCTCGAGATCCATAGACAATCCTCTGATCATCTTTTCTCACCTGCAATTCACTGATTTGTAGCTGACAGATATCTTTTCATGGACTTTTCCTTGGAGGTACAGACTGACCTCACAACATCATCGAACTATGTTAAATATATATTAAAATTAATTACTAAAATCAATTATTAGGATAAAATATATATTAAAATATAAATATATATTATAAATAAATTAAATTACATATATATTTAAAATATGATAATTGATTTTGATGTGTAAAATAATATTGTTGATAAAAGAGACTCCCGCAAATTTTACTCAAACGACTATGGTTACTATTCATAGATTCTACTAACCCTTTTTTTTATTGTTTTCAAGAATAATACGTTAAATTTGTGTCTATTGAAAATTTTTTCTTATTCGTAATCTTTATCTAAACAGGATTGGAGATGACTACTTTGACATGAACATTTGTACTGATTGAAATATGAACATTACTGGTGTAACCTGGGGGCCAGGTCAGGCCATGGTATAGATGTTATCATCACTGAAACTTGATTCAGTTGGTGAAGTTTTTTCACCAGTAAAATTTTTCCCTTTCTCAGTGAAATCAACTACTAATACAATTATCAGGTTAACGCGAGACTACACTTAGCTGCACTTTTTTTTTCTTGTGACTATGAAGCCTCCGAGAAACAGAGCTTATGCTGTGAATATGGAGCTAGAAAGATAAAACTATATATTAAATTTATAACTATATTGTTACTACTTTTCTGTACTTTAAATTTTGAATGTATCCTCTTTATATTAATGTCTTCATCGTACACAACTAATATAATTATTAATCACATAGCCCTAATTAAGGATCTTCCTGCAGCATGAATGCTGATGGAGTCTCTTTCTCTTGCTTGTAACATTAAACCTCACTTGTTTTTTTGTTGGCTTCCTGAGACACTCACAATCTATGCTGCTTTTTTACTTCCAATATGTACAATCTAGAAAGTTGAGAACCAAAAAAAAATGGTGTAGAATGTTTGACCCCATACAACTTACTAATTGTAATGCAGTCCTCAACATAGGTTGCAATTAAATTATGCAAAAATTTACCAACATTCCAGGAAATATTTTCTTAACTTTCGTTTACCTAATTTTATTCAGCAAGATCACTTTTAAAATAACCATATGAATTCATTATTTTTACTCCTTTGTTCTTTTTAATCCCAAATATGAAACATGTGAAAACGAGTAATATGCATTATGCATATGAATCCAACTCAGCATGCAGCAGAAAGTAGTTGCATCATGTGAGCTCCAGCATCCAAAGAATGGCATCTAAACCAGAATAGAGGAAAAGTCAAAAACACACAAAATTTATAAAAAAAAAAAAATCTAGATCGAGATATGATTCTTGTTTCTTGTCCCCATTTAATGACACAAGCCTAACCATTCTTTGGGTCTCAATCTGTGGTCTGTGAAATGTGGACGCATGCAAATCAGAATTCTCCCCATTTTAGACTGCTAATTCTGTTCTCACATACGTGCTTGTATAAACTTTGATTTCATGTCAGGTAAAAAGGTTGGTCAGAGATGAGCCTAACAGAAAGAGAACCTGCATTTTACTATTTTTAAACATATCAAATTCTCACAGAATACAATGTTGCAATGAGATATCCAAGGTATATGATATGATATCTACACAACAAGCAAAGGAAACAAAAATAGAATGGGAGAAGTAAATTACTAATATATTCCTGTTCCTGTTGGTTCATTAAATAAAGTGAAAAAAAAAATGAAAACAATTTGATTCATTCAACTCCAGCATGCCATTGATGTTTAAAAAGTAAACAATCAACTCTTGCCGATTGCGACCCGAAGAATACAAAATTGCGTCAGAATTTTGAAGATAATATTCAACAAAAATGTCTCGTATAAAACTATATTAACAACTATAAGGTTTTTTTGGGTTTACCATGGTATAATGCCCAAGACGGGATTCAAATATCTAATACTTGCTTAAGCGGATTAGATCAATCCAACTTGGTTATACAACTATAAGGTTAATAATTACACAAAACAAAAAAATATTAATCTCTTCAAAAGTAGTAACAACAGTTGAGGAGTAGCACACGAGACATTAATACACTTTCTTTACAAAAGAAATATTATTAAACACCTCTAAAACAAAATTAGGAAATAAAATAGTAATTCAGCCTATTACTGTAATCACCATATTCATAGTATCTTTTGACGAATTGACAGCTTCATATTAAGGCCAGATGATAACTTCCAAATTTCCCAATAATTGACTTCCCTAGAACCATAACCTCACGACTAAAACTCTAATTTGCATAATTAAAGGTTTAAGAGTACCTGCACAGAACTACAGAACTGAATCCACATTATTGTGAGTGTACAACTATAGACAGCGAAAAATGAATACAAAAGTAGAATTCCCCTGCAAAATAGTGCAGGCACTTGATGAAATTTCAGTCAATTGAGTGGGCAAATTAAATTTAACAACAACAATAAAACACATGATATTCGAGACCTAATTGGAATAAAAATGAATTGAATCAAATTGAATTGAATTGAAATTTACCAAAGAAAATGATTCAAATTGACATCACCAAGAACTTAGCCTATCTTTCTTCCCAGATTCATTAGAATAATAAGCCAAATACCAAGTCACAAACTTGTTCAAACCCTTCTCCAAATCGGTACCAGGCTTATACCCAATCTCTTTCTTGGCCAAACTTATATCAGCATGTGTAAAAGGAACATCCCCATTCCTAGGCATAGCCACAGCCTTCTTCTTGGCATGAACCTTCAACAACTTCTCCAGAATACTCACCAGCTTCCCAACCGGCACCGGAGCAGTATTTCCAAGATTAAAAATCCGCAGCTGCGCAGGCCCACTCTTCTTGCCACCACTTCCAGTGCTCTTCTCAGCAGTATCCAAAGCCCCCAAACAACCCTTCACAATATCATCAATGTAAGTAAAATCCCTCGCCACCGATCTATGCTCTGCGCCTTCAAATATCTGAATCTGTTTCCCCTTCAGAATGTCCCTCGTGAAGAAGAAATACGCCATGTCAGGCCTCCCCCAAGGTCCATAAACAGTGAAGAATCTCAAGCCTGTCATGGAAAGTCCATAGATATGGTTATAAGTGTGCGCGATTTCTTCACCTGCTTTCTTCGTTGCGGCGTATAAGCTTGCGGGTTGGTCCGTACGATCTTTCTCGGAGAATGGAACCTTCGAGTTGAGGCCGTAAACGGAGCTCGAAGAAGCCCAGACTATAGCGGGTTGAGGGTTCACGCTCTTGCAAGTTTCTAGAAGGTTCACGAAGCCTGCGATGTTGCTGTGGATGTAAGAGGAAGGGTTCTTCATGGCGTAACGAACTCCGGCTTGTGCCGCGAGGTGCATCACGTGCGTGAACTTCACGAGCTTGAAGAGCGATTTCAAGAGCGATGAATCGTTGATATCGCCTTCCACAACGAACACGCCCTCACGCGTTAGTAGATCGGCGCGTGAACGTTTTAACGATGGGTCGTAGTAGCGGTTGAAGTTGTCGATGCCGACAACGCCGTCGCCGCGGCGCTTGAGTGCCACTGAGACATGGCTGCCGACAAAGCCGGCGGCGCCGGTGACTAGGACGCGGAGACCTTTGGGATTTGACGGCGTGGAAGAGCGAATGACGGAGGTTTGCCACTGAGGACCGCCGCGGAGGGAGCGGCGGGAGTGGGAGGAGGAAGTGGTGGTGGTGGCGGGGGAAGGTGGAGATCCGACGAAGAAGAAGAGTATGACGGCGAGGGAGATGAGAGACCAGAAGATGAGCTTGTTGATGGAGAAAGGGAAACGGGTTCTGTGATTGCTCATTGGCTTATCCACCATTGAAGCAAAAGAAAAGAAAAAGAATAATGTTTAATGTATGTTCAGAGTTCACTATGTTGTGTCGGTTGCTCTCTTTGTTTTGCTGCAAATGTGTTATGTTTGTGATTTATGATCATTGTTGTTGGATTTGGGGTCAATTATTATGGGATATGTATGACTCTGAAAAAAAAAAGAAAAAGAAAAAGTAAGAGAAAGCGTTCATGTGGGATGATTTGTCTTCGTATTTGTATTTGTATTTGTATTGATTCTGCTGTAAATTCGTTGGGAGGTAAAAGGTTTGGAGATGAGTCGGGGTGGATAAGTACTTTCCAATTATGTGTTGAATTAAATTGAATTGAAGGAGAGTGAGTGTGTGTGTGTGTGTGAGAAGTGTGAAAGCAAGGGAGAATAGGATAGGATAAAGATAAAAGATAAAAACAGGGTTTGCAGTTGAACAAGAGTCAAATCCAATGAATACGAAAGCAACAAGAGCATTTTGATTTGATTTTGAGTTTTGGGATGCGGCCGATCCGCTCCTGCTGCAATTTTGCAATTCGCATGTGATTCAGTTTGTACCTATCTATGCGCACAACTTGCTCCACCGATTCCACCTCCTCTGTTAACTTTTTATTTTTATTTAACGTATTGTATATTAAAATGAGTTCTTCATATAAATTAAATATTTATTTTAATTTTAATTACTGACAATACTTAAAATATTTTACATAATCACAGAACATTCTTTAAATAATAAATAACTTTTAATTACTGAATAAAGTCAATAAACGAGATATATGGAGAGACATCTTGAATATTCATATACGAGTAAAATTGGATATAATTTATTACTGGTGTGTTTGGCAAACACGTTGGGGAGGAGAGAAGCCCGTTTGGACTTCTTGAAAGTTTCACTTTGATGTTTGGCAATTTTTATCTTTGTAAACGCAGAATTGATTCTGCCTCTGAACCCACGTTTAGGAGAAGCTCAAATTTGTAGCTTCTGCGTTTCACGTTTCACGTTTCATGTTTAGGAGAAGCTAAAATATTTCTTTTTTACCAACCCTACCCTTCATTTTCTTCTATAAGAATGATACTAGTAACTATTATCTTCACAGTCATTCTTTGTAATTCTTCCTACTTCTTCATAATTTTTTAGTTCCATTTTTTTCATCAAAATCGTTCAGATTTATTTCAATCACTAACAAATTAAAATTTTTTTATTTTTATTTGATTTTATTCATATGAATTTTATTTACGTTTTATGGTTTTTTTGTTCACATGATATATGTTGTTGGTTTTATGGAATTTTTATTATTTCTTATCTGTATAATTTTTTTCTATTCTTTAATGTACTCTATTTTTGTTTTGTATTAATTTTTTTATTTTTTATTCTGAATTTGTAAAATTTGTAATTGTAATTGTAATTATTATATACTACGTTTATTATCAAAATTTTGAATAATATAAATTATGATCCTATAAAAAAGGACAAAATAAATAAAAAATTAATTATAAGTAACAATAGAGTCATAAATAATAAAAATTTATAGTCTAAAATAATACTAAATTAAAGAGTACTGACGATACTAAAAAAAATTATAGAATATTTTCTTTTTGTGTGACATTATAAAATTTATAGTACTCTCTTTTATATTTTTATTTTTTATTGTATTTATTTATTTATATGATAAATATTTTTTATATTATTTTTTATAGTATTCTGATTTTGCAGGTATATAAAATTGATGTCTATTTTAGTAATTTTTCATCTAAAAGTGATTTTGAGTAGTATAATCCAAACAACATTTATTTTACTATAATCAATTTTGATATAAAGATTACCAAACATAAATCACATTAACCCAAACTAACTTATCATCAAAATCAATTTTACAAAATCAATTTTGTGCAAATTCTGGTTGCAAACTGTAATCCAAACACACACTACGACTTATATTGTATTAATTTGATTTTTAATTTTAATTTAATTTTATTTACATAATTTAAAATCTTAAAATTATAAAATTATTAATTTAAAGTAATAAATAAATCATGTGTTTTTATATAACTTGCTCAGTCACACTGAAGTGTAGTTTAGTAAAATTTTTATCTTTCCAAAATAGTTTATAAAAATTAATTTTTAAAAGATAACATTTTAAAAGTTATAGTATTTATATTTGGTAAATCAAATTAAACATAATTTTAAATAAACACAAATAACAATAATTGTATTTGATAAAATACCTTTTAAAATTTAAAAATACACATAAATGCAAGTATTAAATTTAAAAATTAGTTAACATATGAGGTTATATTAGACTCTTAAATTTTAAAAAGTACAAATCAATTTTAAAAAGCTCTATCTTAGGTGCTTTCAAAAGTACCTGATCTTTTAAAAACTGCAAACACAAAACACATGGTCTTTTTGATTTACCAAACACAAATTGAGCAGTTTCAACTTTTATACAAAGCACAAGCATTTCTTTAAAAAACTTTATCAAACCAAGCCTGAATTTGGAGTCATTTTAATTGAAGGGAAAATCTCTACGTCCATGTAAAAAATACATAGATGTTATCCAAGTAACTTCCTCCACACGCGTTCCCCCACTCCACAGTCGTTTGTTATACACGCGCCTCATATAATGTATCGCATTTTCGTTCTTCTTTTTCTTCTTCCTAATAAAATTCGTCGTTTTCATCTGTTCGCATTTTTCTTCTCTGCTCGCATTCTTCATTATTGATTTGTATTGAATTCAACGTGATAAGCTCTGTCGTTCTTCTTCTTCGTTTTCTTCTTCGATTCTGAATGGAAACAATTAATGATTCAACTTCAAATAAGTTGAATGAGGTTATTACATTGAGACAGCTAAGGAATGATTGTTGCATGCTATCACAATAATCTTAAACATTGAACAAAGTAAAAGGAGGCCACCGAACCGAACAACATTCATTTGGTGAACCGAAATCACAAACGCCACCGAACCGAACAATGTACATGTGGTGAATAAATGGTGATCAACTTTCAATCAACAAGAATAGTATTTCTTCTTCTTCTTCTTCTTCTTCTTCTCCTACCTAATAAAATTCGTCGTTTTCATCTATTCGCATTTTTCTTCTCTGCTCGCATTCTTCATTATTGATCTGCATTGAATTCAATGTAATAAGCTATGTCGTTCTTCTTCTTCGTTTTCTTCTTCGATCTACAGTTCTGAATGAAAACAATGAATGATTCAACTTCAAATTAGTTGAATGAGGTTATTACGTTGAGACAGCTAGGGGATGATTGCTGCATGCTATCACAATAATCTTAAACATTGAACAAAGTAAAAGGAGGCCACTGAACCGAACAACATTCATTTGGTGAACCGAAATCACAAGGGCCACCGAACCGAACAATGTACATGTGGTGAATAAATGGTGATCAACTTTCAATCAATAAGAATAGTATTTCTCCTCCTCTTCTTCATCCTCCTCCTCCTTCTTCTTTTAAATTTGCGCTCGTAGGTTCTTCTTCTTCTTCAGTTCAGTGGAAGTGTAACTAGGGCTTGAAACTAGTTGTTACTCTGTTCAGTACTTCTTTTGCGTGGAGAAATACTATTCTTGACATAATTTCCTCGTACTTATCTAAGAGATCGCGGGTTTGAGTTCCTTATCTTTGGTAATAAAAAAAATCTAACTACAATCAACTTCACATTAAATTAATTACACGTAAATTTTCACTAAAAAAATATAATGTAGCTAATATAGTATGTTCGTTGTTTATTTTTAAAATTTAAAAATAAATAAATTATATTGATCTTAAATTTAAATAAAAAATTTTAATTTAAATTTTTCAGATAGTTAATTTCTTTCTAAAATCAAATGAACGATTTCAGTTTGCATTATTGTGATTTAAATTATTCAGTTGTGAAAAAAAAATTCATGATTTAAAATTTGAAAATTACACAATTTTTAAATATACGATAAATATAATTTAAATGAACCTTTTTAAAAAATTTAAAAGTAAATACGTTCTATATGGGAACACGATGATATTTTCTATTTAAATTATATTTATCTAGTTTTAAATTAAGATTTTTATAATTTTAAAATTTTAAATATTTAAATAAAATTAAATCGAACTGAAGCAACAAAAATAAACCGACACAATCCTAATCTAAAAATATTTTTATATAATAAAAATGATACGTGTTAAAAATATTTCGCGTAACGAAGTATACGTGATAATTATCAAATTTTTATTTTTAACAAAAAAAGTATATTAAAATAAATCTCAATAATTTGATATATTTTAAATATATAATCAATATGATTTTATTTATAAAAATATTTGTTAAATAGTAAATATTTTTTTATTTCTATCGTTTACATTTTGTTTTTATTTTATCTTTAATATTTTAATATATTTTAATTATATATTTGGGTGAGATAATATATAACGTGACAATTTTATGCTAATGACTCAATTTTATGTCACATGTGAGTGACATATCCACACACAATAGTCAGGTTAGCTGTGTTAATTTTTAAGAGTATTATTGAAACATATTTGAAATATTAGAAGATAAAATTAAAATAAATTAAAATTTAATTATTTTGTAGATTTTTATAGTTTTATTAAATTTTAATTAATTTTTTATATTTTTTTAGTTTGTTTTTTATATTTTTAAATTTTTTTAATTAAGTTTTTATTGTCAAAAAACGTCTAACATAAATTAATAGAATATTCTATCAAAAAATAAATATTTAAAAATTAAAAGTAAGATATCACTATGAACCATATCATTATGAATCTTTATCCAGGATAAATTCACAAAATCGCAATTTATATAAAAGATTGATGACTTAATTTGATGTAGTTTTATTTGTTCCTGTTATTTTAAAAAAATTTATTTTTATATAATTGATTAGATTTTTGGAAATAGTTTTAAATTTTTTTTGTTTGGTATAAAAAAACAAATTATAAGAAGAGAAAAAATTAATGGCAAACGCAGTTTTAAGAATAAGACTCCATCAAAAAAAAGTAGTTTCGATGATTTTGATGAAGATCATCTTATTTCAGGAAAAATTAAAGAGTGTTCAATTATTCTGACAAATATAACTCCTCTAGAAATTCAATAAGTAAAGAAATTCAATATATTAGAGACTAAAAATAGTGTTTATGATCAACAGAAAAATACAAGTAAAAGCACACGAAAAAAGGAAAAAAATTGCATATACAAAAATGAAAAACAACAAGCACAAGAAGAACAAAAACAAGTAAAAGTAGAAGATG
The DNA here is from genome assembly GCF_014773155.1 of Arachis stenosperma. NCBI lineage: Eukaryota > Viridiplantae > Streptophyta > Magnoliopsida > Fabales > Fabaceae > Arachis > Arachis stenosperma. The sequence continues at coordinate 15,622,701 of NC_080379.1, forward strand.
AAAATAGAAATAGAGATACATATGGAGGTAGAAGATGAAGAGAACACGGTTATTACTTCTCCGCAGAAATATAGGTGTCTTCTTTTTTTGAGGTTGAGACTCCTTCATATAGAACATCGCGAAGAGAGAAGAGAGTTTTCTTAGCTTAGATCTATATATCTACATACTATCTCAAAAACGGTGAAAAAAAAAAGAAAAATATTTAGGAGAGGAATTCTCAATTCATATGAGCCATATTATAAGTATAGAGTATGTTAAATAAGTAAATTCTGTGGGTAAAAAACCATATTAAGCTAACAGGCTCAAAAAATTACGTAAATACGCCAAAGCAAAAATCGTTTCAGTAATAAGTCAGATCGTATTTTTATATAATTCGAACCAGGTTGGTTCGAACTCTATTTGTTAGTAAATCGAACCAGGTGAGTTCGAATTAGGGTTTTCTGTTGGTACTAAATCGAACCAGCCTGGTTCGAATTAGGAATGAAGGTAATTCGAACCAAGGTGGTTCGAATTATAGAGAGAGAAGGTTTGCATGTAATTCGAACCGGGCTGGTTCGAATTACACCAATCATAGTTCGAACCAGGCCGGTTCGAACTATGTGTGAGACTGACTGTATATATATGGTTCCAAACGTGAGTTAGTCTCATTAGAGGGAGTAGGATGGCTAGTGAGGAGAGTTTTGTGGTTTTGGTGCACCACAGAGGATCTGTTAATAGAAAAACTCGTTCCGGAGTAAAGTTCACAGATAAGAATCCTCTATGTATTGTCATAACATCTACGACGAGTTACGATGACCTTGTTAGCGCTGTACTAATGAAGCTCGGTCTGGAGGGTGCGAAGCGGGTAAAGAAGTTTTTCTATCGCATTCCAGTCACGGTGCTATAGAATACGGTGAAGTATGATTGCTTCACGATTAATAATGATGCGGACTTGCAAGTAATGTTTCTCTGTCGGCGGCAGTTTCCGGAGGTGAGGACACCGGAGTTGTTGGCCCGGCTGGTTGATGTTGTATCCAGCTCCGGCGGTTCGAACAGGAATACGAACACTATAGCGAATGCAGCAGGTTCTAGTTCCCGGCCTGCCGTTGCTTCCTCGTCCGTCCCTGTGTACGAACCAGTGGTCCAACATGTCGCCTCCCCATCTTTCGCTGTTGACCTCAATGCCACCGAAGGCGACGAGGTAGTGGAAAGGGAAAATTTGCCGAACGCTTTAGTGGGAGTTGCACCTGTTGGCGTAGGAGACGGTTTTTTGGACGATGAAGACGAGGATGACGTCGAGCCGGATATGATTGACGATGATAGCGCTGATGATATTGGAGCGACTGGGCCTGCATTCGAGGTAGGTGGTTCTAGCTCTGGCACACAGCAGTATCCACCACATTTTTCCTCGTTGGACTTGGACGCCATGAGACATGAGGGGGTTTTAGGGCACGCTGTTGGATTCGGAGCTAGAGATGCGGAAGGGACTACTGGTCTGACAGAGTTCCAGGTTGGTCAGCAATTCCAGGATAAAGATGAGGCCCTTTTAAGTGTGAAGACTTACAACATCCGGCGAGGGGTACAGTACAAGGTGGTGGAGTCCGATCACCGCCGGTATGTGGGCAAGTGTTCGGAGTTTGGGAATGGGTGCACATGGTTGATTCGACTGAGTCTCCGGAAGCGCAAGGGCATTTGGGAGGTCAAACGGTACAATGGACCTCACACTTGCCTGGCCACATCCATCTCGAGTGACCACAGGAGTTTGGATTATCATGTGATTTCCGCGTTCATTATGCCAATGGTTAGGGCCGATGCATCCGTGAGCATCAAGGTGCTCCTGAACGCCACGGCAGCGCACTTTGGTTTTAGGCCGACTTACCGGAGGGTTTGGATGGCGAAGCAGAAATCTATTGCCCTCATATACGGTGACTGGGATGAGTCCTACAACGACCTGCCTAGGTGGGTCTTGGGTGTCCAGCTGACGATGCCTGGGAGTGTTGCGGTCCTAAAGACGAGCCCGGTTCGAGTTGGAGGACAGGTGGACGAATCTCAAGCGTACTTCCACAGACTTCTCTGGACTTTCCCGCCCTGCATCGAGGCATTCCGTCATTGCAAGCCGCTAATCAGCATTGACGGCACACATTTGTATGGGAAGTATGGGGGAACGTTGCTCATCGCGATTGCACAGGATGGGAACTCCAACATTCTACCTGTGGCATTCGCACTAGTAGAGGGTGAGAATGCGGAATCCTGGACATTCTTTCTCTCGCACCTTCGACAGCACGTGACCCCGCAGCCCGGTCTGCTGGTTATATCGGACAGGCACAACGGCATCAAGGCTGCGCTTGAGGCTCCTGACGGCGGTTGGCAACCGCCATCTGCGTACCGTGCATTCTGCATACGACACGTAGCGGCTAATTTTGCCCTAACCTTCAAGGGCAAAGACGCTAGGAGGCTACTAGTGAACGCGGCGTATGCGAAGACCGAGGTTGAATTTGATTACTGGTTTGATATCCTGCGATCTGAAGATCCGGCGATGTGTGAGTGGGCGAACCGGATTGATTACTCGTTGTGGACTCAGCATCGTGATGAGGGGCGGAGATTCGGTCACATGACGACGAACATCTCCGAGTGTGTGAACTCTATCCTGAAGGGGGTCAGAAATCTCCCTATAGCATCCCTGGTGAAGGCAACATATTGTAGGCTTGCGGAACTGTTTGTTCGCAAGGGGAGAGAGGCTGAGGCCCAGATGGGAACAGGACAACAATTCAGTCAGCATTTGGTGAAGTGTATTGAGGCCAACATGAAGACGGCCAGGTGCTTCACGGTGACGCTGTATGACCGGGATAACTCCGAGTTCACTGTAGCAGAGACAACTCCGACTGGTTCTTTCTCCTTGGGTACTTACAGAGTATCACTTGCCTCTCGAACATGTGACTGCGGGTACTTCCAGGCTCTTCATTTCCCGTGTCAGCACGCACTTGCGTGCTGTGCATACTCACGGGTCACCTGGACCTCTTACGTTCACAGCGTCTATCAGATTAGCTCGGTCTTCAATGTGTATCGGATGGGATTCACACCTCCCATCCCGGAGGGCTTCTGGCCACCTTACGACGGGCCCACGGTGATTCCAGACCCTGCCATGAGGCGTGCCAGAGAGGGTCGTCCTAGATCCACTAGGATACGGACGAATATGGACGCGGCGGATCCGAATCGGCCAAAGAGGTGCGGCCTATGTCGCCAACCCGGACACACGCGACGTAGTTGCCCACAGGTTGGAGGCTCGTCTCAGACAGGACACCATTAGTATGCATGTTGTTAGTGTTAGCATTATCTACATTAGTGCGCATCTTGCTAGTCTTAGAGTTATTTAGATTATTTTCCATGTTTCCCGTGTCAGTATTATTTACATTAGTGCACATGACTTTTAGTTTGATTGTTGTTGCGAGCTGTAATGAATATGGCTTCTTTAATTATGTATTTTTTTCTTTAAAGTTCAATCATGTATGATAGTGGTTTGTACTTTTTTTGTTATGTTATAGTCTGTTTACCTATGTTTTCTTTTATCTCTGTTCTGGGACATTCATTTTGGATGATCAATGAATCTTGAAACAGTTTAGCGTTTATTTTTTCTTATTAAACTGTGTCCGGGTTGGCGACATAGGCCGCATCTCTTTGGCCGATTCGGATCTGCCTCGTCCATAGATACACAGCTCAATCAGTCTCACACATAGTTCGAACCGGCCTGGTTCGAACTATGATTGGTGTAATTCGAACCAGCCCGGTTCGAATTACATGCAAACCTTCTCTCTCTATAATTCGAACCACCTTGGTTCGAATTACCTTCATTCCTAATTCGAACCAGGCTGGTTCGATTTAGTACCAACAGAAAACCCTAATTCGAACTCACCTGGTTCGATTTACTAACAAATAGAGTTCGAACCAACCTGGTTCGAATTATATAAAAATACGATCTGGCTTATTGCTGAAACGATTTTTGCTTTGGCGTATTTACGTAATTTTTTGAGCCTGTTGGCTTAATATGGTTTTTTACCCAAATTCTGTTGTGAAATAAATAATTAAGGAAGATATAAATATAAAATAAAGAAGTATAATTAGATAACAATATTTACCATAATTACTATCTCAATATAATAGAGATGATTAATATATTTACTAATATTATAAAGAGTAAGAGAGAGGAATATTCATAATAGTTGTAACATAAAGAAAGAGGGAGAATTATTTTATTGCTTGTTGTTTTTGTGGGTGTTATTAACGGAGGCTTAACCTCCTATTTATACACATATTAGGCTTTGATTTTTCAAACTTCGATAAAGCCTTGTGTTATTGAGAAACTAAGCCGCCCAAATATATCCAACTCATCCCTTATCACAATACTCCCCCTTAGATGACCATTTAAGATTATGCCTCGTTAAAACCTTACTAAAGAAAAATCCAATGGAAAAAAAATTTTAGTGAAGGAAAAAGAGTACAATATCCTTTTTTATGGGGACTACCTCATTAAAAAGATTGTCAAGAAAAACCCAATGGGAAAAAATCTAACCAAGGGAAAAATAGTACAGTCTCTCCCTCTTACCGATATTATTTAATATCTCGAAATTGGCGCATCCCAATCTCATGTATCAATCTTTCAAAAGAGGATTTTTGGAGTGACTTTGTAAATAAATTTGCTAGATTATCGTTTGAGCAGATCTCTTGGATATCAATTATCCCTTGATTTTGAAGATGAGTGAATAAGAATTTGGAAGAAATATGCTTTGTTCTATCACCTTTGATGTATCAACCCTTAAGTTGAGCAATGCATTTTGTATTATCTTCAAACAGGACAGTTGGATCTATCTTATGATCAATCAGTCCACATGATGATAGAATATATTGAATCAAACTCCTGAGCCAAAAACACTCGCGATTTGCTTCATGTATCACTAGTATTTCAGCATGATTAGAGGAGGTTGCTGCTATCGTCTGTTTTGTGGACCTCCATGATATAGTTGTACCACCATATGTGAATAGAAATCCTGTTTGAGATCTCCCTTTGTGTGGATCAGACAAGTATCCAGCATCAACATAGCCAACTAATTGTGACTTGGATCCATATGGATAAAATAATCCCATATCTACCGTTCCATGAAGATATCGAAAGATTTGTTTGATTCCATTCCAATGTCTTCTGGTTGGAGAGGAACTATACCTTGCTAGAAAATTTACCTCACATGATATGTCAGGTCGTGTATTATTAGCAAGATACATTAGCACTCCAGTGACACTAAGATATGGTACTTCAAGACCAATGATATCTTCATTTTCTTCTTTAGAACGAAATTGATCTTTTTCCACATTCAAAGACCTTACGATCATTGGGATACTTAATAGATGTGACTTATCCATATAGAATCTCTTCAATATCTTTTCCGTGTATGTTGTTTGATGTATAAAGATTCCATTTTTTGTATGCTCGATCTGCAGGTCGAGACAAAATTAAGTCTTTTCAAGATCTTTCATCTCAAACTCTTCTTTTAGATTTTTTATAATCTTTGGAATCTCATCAAGAGTTCCAATAATATTAGATCATCAACGTACACAGCAATTATAATGAATCCAGATACAGATTTTTTTATGAAAACACATGGGCAGATATCATCATTCTTGAATCCGTTTTTTGCCAGATACTCAGTAAGACGATTATACCACATTCGTCCAGATTGCTTTAGACCATATAAAGATCTTTGCAATTTGACTGAGTATAACCCCTGCGAATATTCATTAGGTAGTTTAGATATCTTTAGTCATTCAGGGACTTTCATATAGATACCATGATCTAATGAGCCGTATAAGTAGGCTGTTATCATATCCATTAAATGCATATGTACTTTATGATATGCGGATAAACTGACCAAATAACGCAATATTATTGCATCTATTACAAAGGAATATGTTTCTACATAATCTATACCGGAACTTTGTGAAAAACCTTGTGCTACAAGTCGAGCTTTGTAGCATACAACTTCATTTTTCTCATTTTATTTTCTCACAAATACCCATCTGTATCCAACAGGTTTTAAATCTTCTGGTGTCCGGACTACAGGTACAAATACTTAATATTTTGCAAGTGAGTCTAATTCATCTTTCATGACTTCTTTTCATTTTGGCCAATCATTCCTTTGTCGACATTCTTCGACTGTTGTTGGCTCAAGATCCTTACTTTCATGCATGATATTTAATGACACATTATATGCAAATGTTTCATCGACAATTGTCTTATTTCGGTTCTATTTCTTTCCTGCATAGAAAAAATTTATCGAGATCTCGCCGTTTTCACAATTTTCTGATACCTGAACGTCTTCTGGCCTATATCAAAATTTTGGACAACTGCAGGTGTCTTTACTATGTCTTTTTTAACAAGAATAGTATTTACCTCATTTCTTTTTCAAAAATTTTTGTCTTTGGAACTGACAGGCCTGCCACGCTTCTGGCGTGAATTTGTTTCAGTGGCTATTTGTTCGACTGGGACATCAATTCGAATTGGAGAGTTTTTCACTGGTATATAAGATTTGGTTATCCTCTTTCTATCGGAGAATGCATTAGGCAATTCATTTGCTATTCTTTGCAAATGTATAATCTTTTGAACTTCTAGTTTACATTGCCCTGATCGAGGATCTAAATGCATCAAGGATTATGCATTCCAATTAAGTTCATTTTCAAGAAGCTTATTCTCTCCCCCCTAATATTAGAAATTTTGATTCATCAAAATGACCCGCAAATCGGGCTTTAAATACATCCATAGTTTGTATCTCAAAATACCTTACTATAGAGGGAGAATCATATCCAACATATATCTCCAATTTTCTTTGGGGTCCCATTTTGGTGCGAGAAGGTGGTGCAATGAGAACATATATTGCACACCCGAATATTCTTAAATAGAAAATATTTGGATGATTATTGCATAGGAGAGAACGGATGGTAACTTGTTGGCCTCACACGGATAAGTGTCGCGGCATGTAAAATAGCATGCCTCCAAGTCGAGGTTGAGAGATTTGTTCTCATGAGTAAGGGTTTAGCAATTAATTGGAGGCGTTTAATAAGTGATTCTGCTATCCCATTTTGTGTGTGAACAAGAGCTACTGGATGTTCAACACTTATTCTGTTAGCTATACAATAAGCATCGAAGGCTTAGGAAGTAAATTGACCAGTATTATCAAGACGAATTGCTTTAATTAGATTTTTCAGAAACTGTGCTTTTAATCGAATAATTTAAGCAAGTAATCTCGCAAATGCCAGGTTGCGAGAAGACAATAAGCACACATGTGACAATCTCGAAGACGCGTCTATTAGAACTATAAAATATCTAAAGGATCCACATATATCGTCTTAAATCCTTTCTAGGAATTCAGGGGATTCAAATCCAATCTTTACTAGTGATGGCCTTAAAATTAACTTTTCCTGAGAACATGCAGCACAACAAAATTCACTAAATTTAAGAATCTTTTGGTTCTTTAATAAATTTTCATGGGAGTTTTCAATAATTCTCCGTATCAAGGTTGTTCTTGGATGACCCAGTCGATCATACCAAGTTATGAATTCATTTGGGCTAGTAAACTTCTGATTTACAATGTCATGTGATTCAATTGCACTAATTTTGGTATAATATAACCCAGATGAAAGTGAGGGTAACTTTTCTAATATAACCTTTTTATTTAAATCATGAGTTGTGATACATAAGTACTCATGACTTCCCTCATTCATTGTTTCAATATGATATCCATTTCGGCGAATATCTTTGAAACTCAATAAGTTCCTTAGAGACTTAGTAGATAATAGTACATTATTTATTATGAATTTTGTTCCTCCGGGAAATAAAATTATAACTCTTCTGGAGCCTTCTATCACATTGCCTGATCCAATAATAGTATTAACATATTTTTCTTTTGGCACAAGATGAGTAAAGTATATATTACCTTTGAGAATGGTGTGCAAACTTGCACTATCCGCAGGCAAATATTTTCACTATATGTCCTTGCCATTCTCTTCAAAGACAAATAATAATAAAATGAGTAGAAATATTTGTTCAGTAAAATTATTTTCTTGATTGAAAATATTTTTCTAAAAAGTATAATATATACTAAAAATTTTATTGTTATTATCTTGGGACTTTCAGTAATTTTGAAATTCATAAATATTTCATCATACTTGAAATTCAAATGCATAGAAAATAAAACTTAACAATAAGTTCATTATTTATTTACATGAGTATTTAACAAACTCACATATTAAACTATTCCATTATTGATCAAATGGTCAATATTTCCTTCAGGATCCTCAAAGAAATAAGATACATCATAATGAGTGGTGGAATTTTCAGCATCATTTGAAACAAAATTTGTTTCCTTTCCTTTGTCATCCTTTTTCAAAGATGCTTGATAAAGATCGACTAGGTACCTTAGGGTACGACAGGTACGCGACCAATGACCCTTTTCACCACAACGGAAATATTTATCTTCGTTGATTTATTTTGCCCAAAGTTTCTTTCTTTATCCCACTTCTGGTGAGATCCTTTCTTATGAACATAATTCTTCTTCCTTCCATAATTTTTCTGGTTACTAAAACCTTGCCATTTACCTCTTCTGTGATTATAATTTGCCGCATTTGCTTCAAGAAATGGGGCGGCGCCAGCTGGACTCGCTTCATGATTCCTTAAAAGTAATTCATTGTTGCGTTCAGTAACAAGAAGGCAAGAAATTAATTCAAAAGATTTTTTAAATCCCTTTTCTTGATACTGCTACTGTAGGAGCACATTCGAGGCATGAAAGATCGAGAATGTTTTCTCCAACATGTCATTATCAGTTATCTTTTCCCCACATAATTTCATTCATGAGGTGATTCAAAACATTGCTGAATTTATTCATAGATTTAAAATCCTGTAGATGCAAGTGCGTTCATTCATATTGGGTTTGAGGAAGTATCACCGTCTTTTGATGATTATACATTTCTTTAAGGTCTTTCCACAGATCTGCAGGATCTTTTATTATCAGATATTCGTTTTTCAATCATTCGTCAAGATGACGACTTTGGCTTTATTCTCCTGCGATACATTATTTTCATCCTTAATAGAGATGATCAATATATTTACTAATATTATAAAGAGTGTGAGAGAGAGGAATATTCAGAATAGTTGTAACATAAAGAAAGAGGGAGAATTGTTTTATTTTTTGTTGTTTTTGTGTGTGTTATTAACGGAGGTTTAACCTCCTATTTATACACATATTAGGCTTTGTTATTGAGAAACTGAGTCGCCCAAATATTAATAGGCATCCAACTCATCCCTTATCACAACAAATTCATAATTCACTAATATTTTTTTGACGTTTAATGTTAACAGAGACTTAATTAAAAAAAATTAAATGATATAGAATTCTAATTAAAAATAAAAAATGTATAGAGTCTAATTAAAAATTCGATAAAACTATAGAGACCTGCAAAGTAATTAAACCTAAATTAAATGTTAAAAATATTATTCAATTTTTTCAAAAATATTAGAGACAAAAAGGATAGTTTACTTTTAAAAATAATTGTTAATTTACATTTTATCAATAAATTTAGGTAAATGTAACTTTATTTTTAAAATTAGCAGAATAATTTCAATATAGTTTCTTTAGTTTGGTGGATAGAATGTGAACTTTTGGTGAAAATTAAATCTTAAATATATATATATATATATATATATATATATATATATATTTTAAAATCATATAAAAATGTAAGCGTTTGCCCTCCTTTTCTCCCTTATTGCTGAACAATATATTCATTGTTGGTTTTGGTCTGGGTAAACAACGTTTGGATTGGGTTTTCCTGAAACTCAATTTAATTTACGTTTTGGGCTCTGTTCTTAATGTTAGACAGCAGTCCAAATAGCTTAACAGTTGGGAAGAAAAATGAGAGTACCAAATATTTGTTGTGAACTTCTCACCGGCAAAAAAAAAAGAAGAAACACTATGCCTTGATATCTTTATGGGTTTAGCAACGGGGTGTTAGGCCCAAAAAATATAAAGTCCAAATTAAGCTCAATAATTTTTGTTTTGGACAAAATAAAAAAGTTGGATAAGATACAACGTACAAGGTAGGAACAGACCCAAAATAAATATAAAGAAAGGAAGCCCAAGACAGCCAGCCTAAAAGAAGCAGAAGGAAGGATGATTTTGTTAAAAAAAAAAAAAAGGTGATTGATGGTAAATAGTAAGATTTTCTGTCTATATATATATGAACCAAAGTGGCAAATCGAGAAATTGAGGTTTTAAGAGTAATACCACCTTGGATCGGAGGAATTAATTACATCAAGATTAGGAATAAGTCATAAATCATAACAGACTGAAGACAAATGAAGTAATGCACAACAGATCCTGAAAATCAAGCTTTCACTTCAGTTATATTATATACCTACCAAATAAACAAAGATATCTTGTTATGGAAATTAGATGTGCAACACTTACCTGATCAATAAATTTTTCAACAAAGATTTATTTATTCTGACAACCATCTCGGCACATAAATACTCAAAGCAAACCAATGAACCAACTTATTAGTTTGTTATTATAACATAGCAAGCCATCGATTAATTAAGTAAACTAAGCAGATTATTGATCACATAATTCAGTTTGTTTTCCTCTGATGGATATAGAAACTCATGAAGAGGCGTGATTGGAGCAGTTTTTAAAGCAAACTGAAGTTGTATGACGGTTACAAACATTATTAGAAAACAGAGCAAGAGACAAAGCAGTCCTGAATGTTGGAACAAATCCAAATTATGTAGCTGATAATGCAAGCACAGTAGCAGGGTGATGTCAATGCTGGCAACTGCAGCTGACATAGTTGGTTCTCCTTCTTGTTTTGCATTGCAACCATATATTCATAATTCATCTATCTATCAATGCATTCGGATCCATGTGGTGTGGACCTCAACACAAACCCCTCCTTCCCAAAATTTCTCTTCTATATACCCATTTATGTTGCTATTGACCTATTGTTTGTATTAAAGCAAATGTACTCTCTACTTGGCAAGCGAGCTCATGTTTCCTATAAAAATATTGCAATTTTTAATTTCATATATTCCTGCTCCTGCGCCTCCTTTTCTCAAATTTCGCTGCATCTAAAAAGAGGTTAATTGGTTCCTGTGTGGTTTTTTCTAGAGACCAGTAATTTATCTTTTGTTTTAGTTGAATAAATAAACATAAAGAAAAAGTAAAAAAGAAAGAGGGGAGCAGGGAGAGTTATGATGGGTGTATGGGTATGACATGGATATCATAACATATGATGATGGATGCTTATCCATGATGGTGTTCCCAACGGCCAATAGTGTCGTCTTTGCCTCGGACCACTTTTCGGTGCGGTCCCCCATTTTTTTTTTTAACCAAAAACACAAAACACCACGTAATACTCAGTAGTACTCTACTATATAATTTCCTTACGCCCGGTGTCGAAATTCCCATAATACCCCTAGACACCTATTTTCCCGCGCAAAAGATGAGGAGATGGAAAATCTCAAATCAGATGACGACCACAGCCATCATCCTCATCATCAATTCTCTCTCTCTCTCTGGACCCCACATACACTTTAAGAATCTAACTGTCCTCCATTACCCTTACCCGCAAATCAATGTCCCCAAAAACAATACTCCATTATTCCTTTCCCCAATTTTCTTTAATTTTTTACTACTCGTCGTTGTTTGTTTCTCTCTCTCTTTTTTTTTTTCAAATTTCCTGAAAATAATTTGAAAAAAACAAACAATGAAAAGTGAATATGTGTGTATAAAGGAAGTTCATCCACTGAATCACTCACGTTTTGTACTTGGGAGCTCTCTCAGCTTCTGAGCTCACTCCTTCACTCCCCTCAGCTACCTCATTTTCCCATTCACTAAAACAAATTTAAAATGAACACGGCGGTTCACTCCAATGTCGCCATCTTGGTGTTGGTGGTTCTGTTCGCGGCGGATCCGGCAGCGGCGTGGAGGCCGTGGCCGCAGAACGCGAACAGAATGAACGTCTCCGATTACGCATTCGGCGACTCAAAGAAGTACGAAGGTTCATCGGAGTTCGTGAAGCTCCGGTACCACATGGGCCCCGTCCTCACCACCAACATCACGGTGCACACAATCTGGTACGGCCGCTGGGAGCGCAACCAGAAGAAGATCATCCGCGAGTTCATCAACTCGATCTCCGCCGTGAACTCCCCTCGCCCCTCCGTGGCGGCGTGGTGGCGCACCGTCCAGCTCTACACGGACCAAACCGGCGCCAACATCTCAAAAACCGTCCGGCTCGGCCAGGAGAAGAACGATCGGTTCTACTCCCATGGCAAGTCCCTGACGCGGCTGTCGATCCAGTCCGTCATCAAGAGCGCCATAACCGCCAGAACTAAACCGTTACCGATCAATCCTCGCAGCGGACTGTACCTCCTCCTAACCGCGGATGACGTTTACGTTCAAGATTTCTGCACGTCAGTGTGCGGTTTCCACTACTTCACTTTCCCCTCTTTGGTTGGTTACACGCTTCCATATGCTTGGGTTGGAAACTCCGAGAAGCTCTGCCCCGGGCAGTGTGCCTACCCGTTCGCCGTGCCCGCCTACATTCCCAACATGAAACCGTTTAAGTCCCCGAATGGCGACGTTGGAGTTGACGGAATGATCAGCGTGATCGGACATGAGATGGCGGAGCTTGCAACGAACCCGTTAGCTAATGCTTGGTACGCGGGTCAGGACCCGACGTTCCCCGTTGAGATTGCGGATCTCTGCGAGGGGATCTACGGTACTGGAGGGGGAGGATCTTACACGGGTCAGGTATTGGACGCTCACGATGGTGCCACGTATAACATGAATGGCATCAGGCGTAAGTATCTGGTTCAGTGGGTGTGGAGCCACGTTCTGAATTACTGTACTGGCCCTAATGCTCTTGATCACTGATTCAAAAGTATAAATTCTAAACAACAGAACAAAACCGTGATCATCTCGATCTAATTGAATCCTCTTCCTCTCTTTGGATGTATGTAGAATGAGATTATCTTTTCTTCCTTTTTGGGTTTCTTTTTTAATTTTGGGGTTTAATGAAATTATTATTGCTGTTATGAGGTCAGGTTTTAATTTTTGTTTGCAGGATTGTGGGCTTGTGTGGGGGGAGCTTGGTAATTTAGTTAAGGTAGTTAAGTTTGTTCATTAATGCAAATAATGTAATTTTATTACTTTTTAATTATAATTATATGACCATGATGGATGAGGGTCTTTGACCCTTAACTATCTCTTCCAAATACGATATTCATTGAACGATGAGAATGGATCGAGCTTGTTTGGGAGGATCATCTACTTTGTGCTTCTGTAATATTTGAGGGACCATGATGATATATTGATATATGAGAGAGTAGGTGATGACAATAAAAAAGGAATTAAATAAGATTAGGTATGTTTGTTTAAGTAAATAATGGTACGGGTGATTGAATGTGATGGACAATGGCAAGGTGTTGGTGTTATTGTTATGGTGGTGTTGCAACCTTACTGTTGCTGATTCATTCATTCTTGTCCTTTCAACACCTGCCAAGTGCCAAGGACCCTTTCCATTTCCCACTCCTCACTACTAAACAAACATGTTGCTTATTCTGTTACTCTCATCCACTTACTACTCCACTATCAATCAATCTAACCATACATGCATTATATGTATTCACCCTATCATTCATCTTCTCTGATCTCCTACACATCTTGTTTGATTTCCTACCAATTCCTAAGTTTTTAATATATGTCTTGTATATTTATTAAAAAAACTTACAAGCTCTTTTTGGTGTATCTTATACCCTAATTTTCTAATTTTGATCCATTCTTCAAGGAATGACTTATTACCGACTGGTTACTTTTTTGTTCATAACTATGTTTAATAAAATTTCTGAATTCAGGCTTCTAAATATAGGAGCGTTATATTATAATATTATTGTTAGAGGATCAAGGCATCAGGCTAACTCCACTGAAATGTTCTGATCCAGGTGGTTTTTATATGATGTATTTGGTTGTTTCAGCTCAAAAACGGAAAGGTAAATTTTTATGAATCTAATTCATGTAACAGTTTACGTTCCATTTAACCTTTCAATCTAGGGTTGTCTGATTGGAAGTTTAACCAACAACGATATTAAAAAACTTTTGAATTTTTAGTGTTGGTCACAAACAGTCCAGGAATTAATTCTCATTCGCTTCCAATCAACAAGAGAAAGAAAGAAAAGTTGATTCCCAAATTTTTACTTTAATCTTAGAGCATCTCTAAGTTTTGATTTTAGTTTAATTTTATTTTGAATCTTATAAGATATCACATAAATATTTGTGGGATCATATATTATAAAAATTAATTTGATATTCAATATGAGATTTGTCATTCTAATACTTGATTTCATTTTAATTTATTAACAACATTATAATGTTTATTTAATAAATTTAATGGATATATAAGTAATTACATTATATTGGTCTTTCTTTAAAATGATATAATATTTGTTTACTGATATTCATATTATTTCAAAGATTATATTTAATATAAATTTTAATTTCAAATCAGTTGAGTTATTGTAAAAATCAAAAGTGATATTAAAAAAAAAAAGTATCCCGTTAGAATTGTTTTTATGGTTCATTTGCCAAAGATAAAATGGCTAATATTTGGTGTCTACACTTTTGACACAAAACTCAGATTTATCACATATTGTATAGTTTAGTTTGGTCTGGAAGTACCTAGCAAAACATAAACACCCCCTCCAACACGACATTGTTTGGAAGGAAGAAAAGGAGTTGAGTTGTCCTAAACCTACACAACTTGGTGTTGGTACAAAACGGACATATAATTCATTTAACGGTATCACGTAGGTAATGTCGTTATATTCGGATGCCGTGGGTTGAGTTCTCAGTTCTCACTTTTCGCTTCTCAGAAAAGCAAATATGGCTAACGGTGTTAGTGTTAGTGGATACGGATAGCAACCGCATTGTCTTTTAAGAAAATTGATAAATATTAGAATTAATATTTACTCTTCTTAAAACAAATTCTGTTTAATTCAATAAATAAGGATAAAAATTTATATAAATGTGTGATTTGCAAAAAAGGGAGTTGGTGATTTTCTAAAACCAGCTATATTAAATATACACAAAAATTAATTATCAAATTAATTATCAGTATAAAATATATATTAAAAATATATTAAATAAATTATATATTTATACTAAATATATAATAATTAATTTAATAGATGATTTTTAGTATTATATAATATTTTTGTTAATTTATATATAATAGAAAGAATCGTGTAATACCTTTATCATAGTTATTATTTGAATTTAAATTGAAGATTTGAGTTTGTTTGTTTAGGGTTTATCTTTATGATTAAATTTAAATTTTATATTTATTATGTTATTATTTAATCTACAATTTTGTTACACATCTAAGTTTTTTTGAGATATTTTTCACATCTAAATAATTTTGGCATCTAAGTTCATCTAAGCAATTTTAGATCACGTGTTTTTTCCGTTTTTTTCTTTCCTTATGCTTCTTCTATTCTTCTTCTCTCTTCTCCCGCGCTTCTTCTTCTTCTTCTCCCGCGTTTCTTCTTCTTCTTCTTCTTCTTCTTCTTCTTCTTCTTCTTCTTCTTCTTCTTCTTCTTCTTCTTCTCACGCTCGTTTACGCACGGAGCGTCTTCTTCGTCGCCTTCTTCGTCGCGTTCCTCCTCTTCCTCATTCTCCTCCTTTTTCGCGTTCCTTCTTCTTCACGTGTTTTCTTCTTATCATCATTCTTTTGTTGTTGTTACTAATGTATTTTTTTGTCTTTGCCTCCTTCTCTCCCTGGTGAAGAAGCAGTAGAAGGTGAGGAGGAAGAGTTTTAAATTGTGTAGAACAGAAATGAACCGAACATGTACTCATGGTGAAACAATTGTATAGTACTGAGTGAACGAAACATAATCCATTATATAAAATTAAATTCGAACAGCTTTCTGCATAATGAACCGAACACGTACTCATGGTGAAACAATTATACAGTACTAAGTGAATGAAATATAATCCATTATATAAAATCAAATCCGAATAGCTTTCTGCATAATGAATCGATCACGTACTCATGGTGAAACAATTGTACAATACTGAGTGAACGAAACATAATCCATTATATAAAATCAAATTCGAACAACTTTCTGCATAATGAACCGAACACGTACTCATGGTGAAACAATTGTACAATACTGAGTGAATGAAACATAATCCATTATATAAAATCAAATTCAAACAGCTTTCTGCATAATAAATCAAACACGTACTCATGGTGAAACAATTATATAGTAATGAATGAACGAAACATAATCCATTATATAAAGTCAAATTAAAAATTTCTCTGTCTACAATCTAGAGATTATCAATTCAATTCAATTCAGATTTAGAACACTTGCGTCCATTCAATTCATTTCAATTCAATTTAGCAATTGCATTTCATTCAATTCGATTGAAAAAATAATCCATTAGCAAAATGTTAGTGTTATTGGTGATGACGATAACGAAAGAGGAGAAGGAGGAGGAGGTATACGTGAATTTGAAAGAAGAAGAAGATGACGTATGCGTGTATTTGAAAGAAGAAGAAGCGCGGGGAAAGAGAAGAAGATAAAGCGCGTGTAATGACGCTCTTTTAATGAGAGTGGTTTTTATTAGTATTGGACCTACTTGGATAAAACTTGGATGAAAAAAATACTTGGATGTGTAGCATAGCCCAGTTTTGTTGGCAACCAAATCTAATCAACTTGGTTTAAATCTAACAAAAACCAATTTCATTAGGGAGAACGTGTATCACGCTCCAACTCTCAGCGGCACTTCTTCTTCTTCTTCGCGCTTTTTCTCTTCTTTTTCTTCGCATTCCTTCTTTTTCTCTGCATACAATTATTGCGTTTTTAGTTGGTTCAAATCTAACAAAAACTAATTTCATTAGGGAGAACGTGTATACGCGCTCCAACTCTTAGTGGCACTTCTTCTTCTTCTCTATATAAAATTGTTGCATTTTTTTTCTCTCATCATTTTTCTGGTGATTTTTTGCAGCATTATATATGTCTTTTTTTCTTTATTTGATTTTTTTTGTTAAAAGGGTCAAATAAGAAGAATTATGAGAATATGAAACAAGAAAAGAAGAAAATGATGATAAGGAAGAAGAAGAAGAAAAGGGTGAGAAGTCTCGCTGTATTTCATGTGATTTGAGGTGCACTTGCTATTATCCTCTATTTTTTTTACATATTTGAGTGATTTGTATGTGTTTTTACTCATTTTTAAGAAATTTGTTCATGGATTTGTTGTAACTAGGGGTGGCAAACGGGGAAGCCCGCCCCGCCTAACGGCGGGTTGGCGGGCCAATCCCGCCAAACCTCTTTTTTTTACTATTAAATATTAAATAATATATATATATATATATATATATATATATATATATATATATAATTTCATAACTATTTTAATAAATGTATAATTTCTAAAGACATAAAAAAATTATAATTTCTAAATTCACAAACATTAAAGTCTTTAAAATTATAAATATACAATAAACATAATCATAAACCAAGTTTTTTGAAATAAAATTATAAAGCCAATATTGTCCAAAGCAAAATAAACATTGTCCAAAAAATATAATTAAACATCTACAAGTTTAGAACATAATTAAGCAAACGTAAAATATAATCCAAAACACTAAATTAGAACATTTTCAAAAAATGTCCCTAGAAAAAAAAAGCGCTGGGCCTGCCCTCCCCCTACCAAAGCCCGCGGTTTAAGCGGTGTAGGTTAGGCAGGCTTTCGAAGTATGGCGGTCTTAATTTTCTTGCCCGACCAGCCTTTTTTGATGGGTTACGCGGATAGGGCCGGCGAGTTTAGGCACGTTTGCCACTCCTAGTTGTAGTTAACCCATATACGTTTGTTGTAGTGGTTCTAGTGTCATTTTGTGCATGTTTGATTGAGTTGCATGTCTTTTTGAACTAACATTATGTGATGTAAATTGTAATAAAAAAATAATAGTGGTGTATTTACTTTGTATTTCGGTGTATTTCATGTGAATTGAGGTGCACTTGATGTTGTTGTTATCTATTAACCTAATTTTTTATTCTTTACAGAAAAAATGACAATAAAAAAAGTTGTTGAGAGGAGCACCACAAAAAAAGAAGAACCAAAATATAGAAAGTCCTTACTGTTAATAGATTGTATAATGTAAATTGTTACATCAGAAAATAAAGAAAGTCAATAGATTGTATAATGTAAACTGTTAACAATATCTCTTCAATGTTGTTTTAAATTGTGTGTACAATTTTGAATTAATAAACATATACTTTGTATCTTTATAAATATTCAATCTAAACTTTTCATAAAAATTTTTTGCAAGATTAAACTCCACCTGTCTATACGGTATTAAAATCATGTTAATCAGAATAAATCCAAGTTCACAAAATTACAAAAAAATATGAAAATTTTTTAAAATACACTGAATTACTAACCGAAAACATCAAAATTATTCAAATAAACACCAAGAAAATACTTACAATTTTTTTTTGCAAATTTTCATTAGGAGATATAGAAATTGTGTAAATTGAATTTCTGCATTGCTTAACTATTAAATTGTATGTGTATTGTATATTCAAAATAAATAAATCTCTTGAAAAAATTGAAGAAACAAATTTCAAAACAATCAATAACATGGTAAATAGAAAAAAAACAAGAAAATATAAAAATTAAATCTCATTTTCATTATAAAATAAAAATATTACATAGATTGCACTAAAACTGTATTGCAAAACACCGAAATGCCTTAGATAAATACCGAAAAGTCTATCTTATTTTTTTGAATATCTGAATTGATAATTTATTGTTTGTCGATGATAATGATTGGAAATTGACTATCCCACTGATACACCATCTAAAAAGTTCAACTGCAAAAAATAAATCATATATTAGTACAACTATCAACATGTATAAACTAAAATTTTCCATTTAAAGCACATCAATTGGTTCGTAATTTCATTTTTTTCTTATTTGTGTTCTAAATTTTTGTAGAAAAACTTATAAGTTTAGAATAATCTTTATAGAATTTTTCAACTTCTTCACGTGTGTTAAAAATTCTTCCAACCTTTAGCACAAGCTACTTATTAACATCTCACAAAAACTGAAATTACACTGAAAATATTTCCAAAATAAACCAATTTATCATTCAAAATACACCAAAACTCGAAATAAAATAGATTCATCAAAACAATAATTCAGATTCAGAACTTGTACATTATATTCAAATTCAAACCATCAATCATGAATAGCAATTTTCATAAACAAAAACAAAATTATTCAACTACAAACGAACCATACCTCAGCTACTTAATTCAATTTAAAATAATAATACAATTCGCTCTGGTTTAATTGACTGTTTGAATTTCAAAATATACTGAAAATATTTTCAAAATACACCAATTTATAATCCAAATATACCGAAACTGAGAGCGAAAAAAATTTATCAAAATAATAATTCGGATTTAGAACTCCTACATTACATTCAAATTCAAACCATCATGTGAAAGTAGGACAGGCATGCATCATATGCATTTATGTGATATTGTTTGGGTGTGCATATTATATTTGGTTTGCCTATTTGAATATTTCTGTTTAACTGTTAATTGTCATACTTGTTGTAATTGCTCTTGATTGTTTTGAAGTTCATTACTTATGATTGTAACTGGTTGGTTCGGATTATAGTAATTTGAGTGTTGTTTGATTATGTTTGAGTCCAAGACCGTAACTGTTTGGGCCGGAAGCCATAATTGGACAAGTTATATTGCCTTGGTAAGACTGGTTAGAACAGTTCTTTGGTATATAGCAAAATCTTTTAGATATTGTGTTTGATTGGATCTTATAAATTAAAATATGATTTTTGGAATTTGGATAATTAATTTTTTATGTTCGAAAAGATTCATAAGACGAACGATGATCACTGCGGTTAAAACTCATTTTTTTCTATATATGCATATCCTCTTATAACAATTCTAAATTTTTCTGGTGAAACTGTGTGGTTAGACTCTCATCCCCTACAGTCTTATCTTTTTAGGAAATGGACGAAGAAGTTCATGAAGAGATTATTGCGCTTTTGGTTATGCGACATTGTTGTATTAGCGTAGTTATTATGTTTCCTTGCCATTATTATTATATTTTTGTAAAGAGGGGTAGGAGTAGTGACTGTGATTGGTTTATATGTAGGCGTATTTATAGAAAAAAAAAGTATTTCTGATTTTTCAAAGAAAGGTCGATACGTTTTCAAGTTAAAGGCTCCTATTTTATATTTAAATATATGAATGTTGTCGTAATATCCTCGCTATCAGAGTGGCACAACCAGAAGCGTAACATTTTGGTAGTAAGGGTGTTACAAACTGCACTTTAGTAACTTGATTCGATTCAAAACAATAATCAATTCGTCCTGGTTCAATTGACAGTCTGAACTTGAATTATTCATTATCTTTGAAAACGAAATATCTGTTCAAAGCTGATTTCACAACTTAATTTTAAAAATTTTGATCCAAATCTTCAAATCAGATAAAGAGCATTGATCTTGAACGAAGAGAACACAGAAAACGAAGTGAACATAAAAAAGAAAGAGAAATATAGATAAAACAGAGATAAAAAAGAATGTAGAAAAAACAGAAAATGTTGAAAAAAAAAAAAACAAAATTAACATGATACAGGAAGTTATATATATTCGCGCATTAAGTCAAAAGTTTATTAAAGATAGCAGCACATAGAGGTAAATTAGGTTAAAACTATTTAGTTAGACTTGATATTAAATGATTTGAACATTGAGATTAATTGTTGAATCTATTACTATTACAACTACTTTAATTTTAAATAGAGTGATAACTAATATATCTATATATGATAAGTTCTGGTATAATTTATGTTTAAATTTAACTAGTTTTTTATTTAAAATATCTTTAAAAGAAAGAAATAATCTCCATTATGTTCCTAATCCTTAGCATCACTTTAATTATTAACTCCAAGCACTAAAAAAGTTGGCTCAAATGTTGAGATAATTATTCTTTCCTAAAAGTCTAATCAAATGATCAAAGTGTAGATATCATATTGGAGTAATTGTTTGAGGACTTCAAGCTTCGTATACTAACTTACATTAATTCTGGATTGACTTGATCTGAGTTAATTGAGATCAATTAATAAAGGATCAACAGAGCTTAGTGATCTAGACCTAAAAAAGGGTTTCAATTTCTATATTTATTGGGATTTTATTATTAATAATTAATGAGTAACCTAAGAATATATTTTAAATAGTCAATTATATTGAACTCCTAAAAAACTTTGATTTTTTTTATATTTTTTAAAAACATTTGATGACTCTTCAAAAAATATCTTTAATTAAACACTTGTTATAGTATTTTTCCTTCTCTTGCTATCTTTAATTACTATTCAATGCATACTAAGATCGCTAATAACCGAATCTTTATATAGTAATTAGTTAAAAACGTTACAATAAACGATAATGTTAAAGAGGGAAAAACAGTTAAAATTTATTTTATTTAATATTTATTAATTATTATTTTTAGTTAATTTTTTTTAATTATCAAATATTTTCGTACAGTAAAATGGGACATCATGGATGTCTTTTCTTAGATTAGACCCTCACTAATTAAATCACTCGGGGAATCTTTGAAATGAAAATTTGTGCAGGTGTCAAGGAGATTAGGGAAACTTGTTTTGGAATCATTAGTAAATCTTGCTTTACTACTTTAATTAAGCATCACTGGATAATCCTTTTTTATCAAAAGAATACAACAATAATTGATGTACTATTTTCTCACTTCAATCAGCATACATTTATCATTATTCGTTCGTGTATTATTCTATTTTTTTCAAAATAATTCTTAATATTATATATACATTTGATCATTTATTTTTTCTATATAAATAGTATATATATTTGTCCATTTGATGATAATATTAAAATGAGTATAAATAATTGTTTAAAAACAAACAATTTTAATACCTATTATGTCGACAAGAGTCAAATCTTGTTGAAAAGTGGTGTTGGCCTGCATGCATTATTTCAAAACATGGCAAGAAGCCAACAATCTTAGCTTATCCTTAAACTATGCATAAGATTCCATTCATGGCACATTAATTAACAGAATGAACTCGTGTGACAACAATTCAATGCTGATTCTTCTATACTACCAAAATTAAAATAAAATAAAATAAATTTGAATGTGTAATCAACTATAAGTTTTACCACATAGGGCCGCGTGTATTTTATCAAATAATAGCCTAATGATATTATGGGATATAGAAGCCAATTCTTAATCTGGAGCACCATCTGAATTTTATTTAAATAATCAATTATTCCTAATCTACCCTTAATTTGAGGAAAGATTCCATTGTTCTTGTACCGTGTAATGCAGTTGATATCTGAAAGGAAATTCTAGGTAAATAATAATTATTTTAAATAACATGAATAATTATTAATCAAATATAAGTATTTATACTCTAATTTAATATTATTTATTAAATTTATTCTTTTAATTCTGTTAATTTATATTATTTACATATTATTCAAAAATATTATTAGTTACTTATATTTTTTCTACTCGAAAAGGTTGAGGCACAAAAGTTCAAGTTTGCTTGTCCTTTTAACTATGTTATGCAAACTGAAAACTTAGCATATCATCTATTACTTGTTTTTTCCAAGAACGGGTAAATTTGATTTCAACCATTTTTACTATTTTCTTTTTTTGTTTAAATAATTTTTACTCGTTTTAATGCAGACTCCAATAATATCACTCGAATCGGATCCGGTATTTAATTCATAACAGTAATGGGAATTAATATATGTTGTATTTTCTTTTTTATTTTTTTTAAAACGGTGACAACATATATAAAATAAAACGGAAATATTTAGTAACTAAAAAAAATCAGCCAAAACCAATTATAACTTACCTTATTTAATATTCTACGATAATTAATAAATGCTAAATAAAGCAAATTTTGATTTTTTTTTGTCAGCCTAACATTATCCAAATAAAAATAAAAGCTCTATAGCATATGGAGCAACTTTTTATTTTAATTCAGTTCAATAATTATTGGAAAAAAATAATAGATGGTTTAATAATAATAATAATAATAATAATAATAATAATAGGAACATAATCCCCTCATAAAAAAGAAAATTGTCATACAGTATTAAAAAAAATTCGATAGGAGTTGAATATGTGTAAAAATTATATGAGCTAAATTTTAAAGTAATTTTTGAAATTAGCTGTTTATACTAAAAAGGTTCTTAATAATCTAACTGCATTATATTTTAAAAATGAATAAAATTATCCCACGTTATTTTTTTCGTCAAGTTACTCATTACGCAATAAATAACATGGTGTATTCTTTTTTACGCGAGACTAGACGAAATGATAATTGCTTTAATTTTGACGTCAAATACTTGACAAAACGACATCATTTAATTTTAATAACCATAATATATCTTATTCCTCACAAAAAATATAACTATTAAAATTAAATTATGTTGTTTCTTTAAATATTTAATCCTAAAATTAAAGCGATATCCTTTGATCTAGTCATCGTGAAAAAAATATACTGTCATTGATTACGTGGAGTAATTCAACTAAAAATAAATAAAAGACTATTAGTAATTTTTTAAATTTTAATAAAATTTATAGTGTAATTAAAATCTAAGAAAATTTTCCGATACAAGCTATCAATTTCGGAGTTTATCTTTAACACTTAACTTGGAATTGTACAGATGTGAAGGTGAATTTCCTCTTCCATGTATATATGCATGAAAATAGTAACACCACCGTTTCATTCCATATTCCGATTCCATTCAAATTCAATAGAGATAGATATTTTCACTTTAGCATTCAATCATAACTTGTTAAAAGTGAGACTCAATACAATAATGTTGAGGGTACCACTAAAAATCCAAAACGGTGGAAGCGTACCTCAGAAGATATTTTATTATGTAGAAAGGGTCTGAATGAACATCATACATTACATTACCAAATGTATATGATTGCATGTACATAATACTGATGTGTATGGGTTATTAAAAAGTCACATATACCAACAAGTAAGTGTGAATGTGGCAGAGGGCCCCAGGGCCCACGGGGGGCCCTACACTACTCTGCCCAGTGGCCCCTTTCTCAAAATTTTTCAACTTAATAACTTTATGGGGATTTGTGAGGAGAGGCTTATGATATACTCGACCCACTTTTTTTTTTCTTTTCTTTATTTATTTAATTTTTTAAAATAATCAATAATAAAAGAAAATTCTTATTTTTAAATGAATTCATCAGTTTCAATTTTATAAAAATTATTTTATATATGAAAAAAGATTAGTGTATTTATTAAATATTGGTGTTTAAAATACTGTACAGAAATGTGAAAATATCAAAAATACTAACACAATACACACTTTGTGTGTTATTTTTTTAAAAAATCAAGACAACTTTATTAAAAATTCTCAGCAGAGATTCGCCACATGTTGTTTCTCAGTGCAACACATATCCTGGGTGTTACTTTACCAGAAATTTATGCAAATTTTCGAATCAACTTTATCAAAAATTTCTAACAGAAATTCGCCATATGACAACTCCAGAGCAACACAAAAGATGCGAAAATTTTTTGCAAGTTCTTGAAGTGTATTGATCAGTGACTCTAAATACGAAAACGCCACCTGTCATCACCCTAGTAATACGCAGGATGCGTGTTGACTAGTCTGACCACGTGTCTTTACCGCAGTAACACGCAGAATGCATGTTAACTAGTGTTTCTATATAGGAGACAAGTTTTGCTCCGAAAAAATGCATCACTAATATTAACGGTTTGCTTCATAATTTTCTACTGGGTGTATACAAAAAGAGGGGTGAGGCTTCAAGGTTTTCATTTCATTTCATGCGTAGCTCGTGGGTGAGAAACAATTCATTTACATTGCATTTCATTCATTGTGTGGAGAATGGAGATGTAAGTTTTGTGATGTAGTTAAGAGTGAGTAAGAGAGTTTTAGTTGAGAGTGAGATTAAAACATCTAAAAAATAGTATGTAATTATACGTCTGTAGAAGATCATATTATCAATGGAACATCCTAACTATATAAATTTATTATTTTCAGTTAATTTATTAGTCTTTGTTTGGTTATTAGTTTAATAGTTTATTATTGTTTATTTGGTTAATATTAATCTAATTATACTGTTATTTCTGTTAATATACTTTGGGTGTTACACCTGAATTTGCTGGTGAATATGAAACATCTATTGAATACTTGTTTCGTCAACGATCGGCATAACCTCAAACTGTATGAGACCGCTAAATACGACAATCGAACTTCTTAGAGAATGTTGCCCACTCTCTTTAAAATATCACTCTTTATGCTCTCACAGAGCCCGTGCTGTAGTTTCGTGAACGTTATAGTACACGGAACTACAAACAAAAATGTATTCTCACACGCAAAACTCACATCTAAAATGTATTTCATATAACCTTACTGTTGTGGTAAATCACTATATTTGCAGTGTCTTCCATCACACCAACCATGCAGGAAAACACCTCTTTCGCAATGAAGTAAAATGGTAACGAGTTTCGATTTTTATAAAATAGATGACTCACCTCACAGGATACGTGTTGCAAAGCTATCCAACTTGCACTTGACATGTGTACAACACGCAGGGTGCGTGTTGTATGGATATCTGACACGTGTGCAACACGAATGGTGGTGTTGTTTTTGCTTTGGACACGCGTCAATCACGTTGCTCCGTGCTGAGTCAGCACGTGATCTGCGTGTTGCACCTGTTATATCTGCAACGTCCATCCACCTGTATATAACTATATACACAAAAAAATCACATTTTTAGCGAAAACTCACATGTTTTTTTTATATTAAAATTTTTTAGCCTCAATTTTAAATACTACAATATTAAAAATTCACACACATTTTATATTGGGAGAATACTCATCCCGACTTCTAATAATTTTTTTAAAAGTTTGTGAGACTAAAAAAAATCCATTTTAGCCTCTGATAATTAATTTCGTGAGACTAATTAATTCCTCTGTCAATTATCTCTCTCTAGAATATGTTTATGTGACTCGTTGGTCACCAATATATTCTCTATTTAATATTTATAAGTAAAAATAATTTGAAATCACTAATTTTTCGTAGTTTTGTATAATAAATTTAGTTAATGTATTTAAAAAAGTTACCAAAAAAATAAAAAAACTAATAATTACATACTAAAAACAACGAAACTCCTAATAAAAAAGAATTTGTCAATCTTAATGAGCTCTTAACAAATAAATCAATAATTTAACATGCTATATAGACTTATTCCATTAATACAAAGAAAAAATATTGACAGAAGAGCTAACCAGTCTCACATAAATAAAGTTCAAAAATTGAAAAGTATTTTTTTATTGAAAATTTTGTTGCCTTTTGAAATAATTGTAAAGTGCCGTTTAGAATTTTTTTATATTTAATCATTTACACACAATATTATTAAAAATTTTATTTATTACTTAATTTCAACTAAATTTTAAATTCAAATATAATAATTTCTCACGAAATAAATAAATGATCACTACTAAGAACTTCGACCACATAATAATCGTCTTGAAAAATGATATATTTTTTCTTCTTAAAAGTGGGGCAGGTTTTGTTGACTGTATTAGACAAAAAAAAAAAAAAAAAACACCGTTTGCTCCTTAGCAACCCAACCACAAAGGTGCTAACCGAAAAGAGCACCCATTGCTCCACGTTTGTGTACACTCTTAATTGCATTCAGAAATTCATGAGTCATATTTCCTTTTCTTTCTTTAACATAAAGATTAGAGAGGAAAACCTAGCTACATCGGTGAGACTTCATGTGAATTGTGATAATTCATAAAAGCGATATAATCCCTTATTCCCTCTCCAAATGAGTTTTATAAAGTAGTCTAGATTGAAATCGGTAGTCTCAAATATTAATTACCACATAAAGTTTTTTAATCTTGTTACTTTTTTATTAGAAATTAACAAATTTAACCAAATTAGTCTCATCGTTATTAAAAACAATCTAACATTTTTTTACAATCCTATGTTTGTGCCCCTCCGGAATTTAACGTGAAAATTATTTGTCTAAAAGGATAAAATTTGAAAATCAGTTTAACCAAAAATGTTAGGAGATCTAACATGTTTTCCTTGCATATATAAGATTCAACAGTAAACAACTCTATCTAATTTTTTTCGCTAGAAAGATTAATCTAATATTTTTAAAAAACTTATTAAAAGCTAAAATAAGAGACTTAAACTTTTTTTAAAGAAAGACTTCAAATGTTGCTCTATTTTCTTACAAATAATTCTTAACTTTAGTTTGCCATACCTTCATGTTGAGAGCATAAGGTTTAAAACATTTAAATATGACCTAGGTCTTAGGCTCTTATAGCTTGGTTTTGATGGCACATTTTTATATAACTGTCAAGAAATATTTGTGTCATATTACTTTACATGCACCTTCATATCTTGAAGAAATTAGCTAATATAGTCTAACACTGACATTGTGAAACAAGATAATTAATTAATATAATATAAAAAAATTAATAAAATTGTTTTACATTAATTAACTATATATGATCATCACCCAGGACATAATTAAAGTAAGTGCTGAAGAAGCTTTTAGGTTAATTTATCAGTTGATTGATTGACTCCAACAAGTAATATGTAGTACTGAATAGGTGATGAGTGCATTAAATATGAAGATTGACCTAAAAGCAAGGAAAGTTTTATGAAACCATTGGTCATGATTTCACGCATTTTCCGGAAACCCAGCTGGATTTCACTTTGCATAATTTGACCTCAAATTCTTTGTTGTGAAGAGAGTACAATAGAGTAGGAAGATTGGTGCTCTAATATGACAATCCTAAACCCTAATAACAAATAACAAGAATACAAGACTAAAGTCTTATGTGGGACACTTCACATTTCTACACAATGCAAAATAGCACAAATATATTTTTATTGTGGAAAAAACTCACATACGGTTTATCTTAAGATGAAATCGATATTTAAAAATTATTAGATAACCTAATAAATTTGATTAAATAATCACTATTAACTTAGTACCAAACAATCATAACAATTATGTATGCCATACCGATTATTCATCTTTAATCTATCAAAGATTGGCCGCTTTTCATTTTCTTTAATTAAAATCAATATGTTTTTGAAATATTTTAACAAATAATCATCATTGACCTTTAATTGAAGGCAGCAGTAGCAATTGGAAAAGTGGTGGTAGCGGCGCCTGATTCTTCTTCATCTTTTGACATTCAAGTCATTTCATTTAATATAATAATCAGCAACTAGCTCCATACTCTTGTCTTGTGATTGATATTAAAATTAATAATTACTAATATAGTATTCATTATTGCATTACACCCCTAGCTAGGCATTCATTTAATTTGAACCTTTGGGACCCTCACACACTAGGCACTAGCCAGCCATATATGGATAACTCAACCAATGCAACTTCAGAATTCTAATCCTCTAGACTAGACATAGCTTTAGGTGCTACATATGTAACTTCTTTTAATTCGTATACAGTAAATATACCGGTATTTTAGTAAATTTTAATTATTGGTATTAATTATATATATTTTATATAGTTTTTATAATTAAAATTATTAAAATACTAATATATCACTATACTTAAAAATTTTTCAATTTAATAAATATCATACAAACAATTATCATATTGCATTGGATATCATTTTACATAAAAAATAATTATTAAATTAATTATTATATATTTATAAATATAATTATATGATATATTCATAAAAAATAATGATTTATTATACAAAATATATATTATAATAAAAAATATATAATTAATATGTATAAGTATATGTGATTAATATAATACTTTTTATATACATATAATATATTTGTTAGACATATAAATATATAATCAAATTTAATTATTATACTATTAAAATAATCAAACATTTTTACCAATACATTATTTTCGATTTGTTCTGGATTAAAATTTTTAATAAAAAATATAGTTTTACGAAAAAAAGTTTTTGTCATAATGAATCCTGCGATATATTGATAATGTAGTATTGAGAAGTAATTTATATGGAACTCAAGATACGTCTATTTGTATCAAGAGTTTCGGATATGTAACTGCTCAAGACATTATTTTACTATTTTTTGTGAAAATTATTGATAATACACAATATATAACTAACTTAATAGAACCTATTAATTTGTGTATTAAATTACAAATCTAGAGGAATCGCAAATATGGTATAAAAAGACTAAAACTTTTAAGACAGAAATTATTCTATAAACGCAATATTCATGCTTGTTCGAAACATAAATTTAATATTAGATATATATTAGAATCATTTATTAAAATTAGTTATCATATACATTAAAATATAAAATAAATAAGATGAAAATACATATATATTTAGTGTGCATATAGTATTTAAAAAAAAACAATTACGTAATCAATCTAATGCAATTTCAAAAATTAATTTAAAAGGTAAAAATGGTCTCATTTCGATTATTTGTAAAGATTTCACAGACAATACACAGAGAATAAATTTGATGATATGAGATCTTTTCTTTTTCGTAAAATGATAAATTGATAATACAAGACTTGTAATATTCTCTTTTTCACGTTTAAAAACGTTCTCACATTAAATAACAAGCATTTAGTACATAAAATTTGTAAGATTATATAATTACACTGGCTCAACTCATGAGTTCAGTGTAAAAAAAATAAATCTTCACTTTTTAATAGGCAATGTTTATGGAGCTATTGAAATTTTGTTTTGCGACGGTTAGAAACCGTCGCTATTTAGCGTGTCTTTTATAGTATCAAATATTATAAAAATTAAAATTACTTTACATTATAAAATTCATAAAAATTGTTTGATATCCTTAATCGAGGTGAAACTTATAAAACAAGGAGTAACAACTAATGGTGAAAAAAGTTGACTTTCTAGTTGAATTTTCTAAAATAATATTAGAAATAACTTAGATGTACCAAAATTTGATTCAATTATGATTTACCAAAATAATTTTCATGATATAAATTTTTGTAAAAATAATTTAAACTATAAAATATTATCTTGTGTTTTAAGAATATATTTTATCAGTATAATAATAGAAATATTTTAAATTTTTTATATGTTTGATGTATTAAAAATATAAACAATTCAATAATATTTAGTAAAATATTTTTTGTAATATTTTTAAAATATACCCTTAAAGTATATGTCACTAAGAACCTAAAACATATATATTATATTATGCCTTATATATGACTAATTATGCCAAATTGCAATTAACACTCCCTCATTTGGTTGTTAGTTCTGGTTCCTCTCTCCTTATTAGGGCATGGGTTCGAGATTTCGTTTGTAAACATTAAATTATTGAGTTGCATGGGTTCAAATCATTTTTGTGCAAACCAATATATTCATGCATGCTTTTTGGACGTATAACATAATGTTAAAAAAATATTAAATGTAAGAAAAAAAGGGTATTAATCACATGCATGTGTATGTTGTGTCTTATTATGCTCCCATTTTGCTTCTCTTGAACCTTAGCAAATACAATTTGGTCTTTCAAGGTTCCTTGAATTAGGAGTAGCCAATCAACACCAACGTTGTCGAAGCCAGCAAAAGAACATCCATACCATCCCACTTCACCACAAAGTTGTTTAATGTTTATGGGTCACATTTAATTTAATTGATGTGGACACCATCCCCACTAGCTACTACTTATTGCATTGCCTCATATGTATACAATATACCACTACGCCAACTACCAAATGTTAGAAATCCAAGAGATTTTTATCTTTTTCAAAAATTATTTAACACTAGTATTATTATATAGCGCTAGTAGTAGTGGCAAAAGTGTAACATGCCCCAAAAGAAAAATAAAAAAAAGGGTATAAGTTTTTATGTTTTTTTATAAGTAATTTGAAAGTATTTTAGCAAATGCTTAGGTAAATTTGAAAATATCTTTGTATCAAATTCATCTAAATTTATAACGAATTAGTGTGAAAATTAACAAATATACTAAATATGTACAAAAATTCACTCATCAAATCATTTATTTCTATAGAATATACGATGAAATATAAAATATATATAAAAATGAGTTAAATAATATATATTTATACATAAATATATAATGATTAATTTAGTAATTATATATATATAGTATTTTTAGAAAAACTAAAAAAAAGGTACTCAAAATTTAAAAATTTAGAAATTCTGTGAATTCGTGAGCATAAAGCTAACCAAAAATAGGTAAATATGTAACTAAAATAAATAAAATGATTTGGCAAATTGTGATAGACAATGCCATTCAACATGTGCAATAGGTTTTGATGGGGGAATATAAGATAGGGGTCAGAATCAACATGATCATATATATGTGATTCATAAAAGAACATGTGATGAGGAGTATACCAAGTTACCAACGTATACACAAATATACATATACGCAAACTATGGAATTACATAAATTAAATTCCTAGGATTATTGAATACTAACAGCATAAAGAGAAAGGCAAGATATATTCTTTCTATTCAGTTAATTGATTTGGTTTGCTATGTATTAATTATGAAGTTGCACATATATATATATATATATATACAGATTACCCGTGAGTTTAAAAATTAAAGAATGTGGGACATGGAAAAACCGTGTGACTGTAATTAACGTCACCAAACCTAATAAGTACTACTAACTTAATAGCCTAAAAAGGAAAATGCGTTGCAGATTGGAACTTCATTTAAGAATTTGTTGTTATCCAATAAATTGTCGTATGTTAATATGTATAAGACAAAAGTCAAACTTTTGATACTTTGCTTAATAAGTAAACGAATGAACTAACCACTCGACTAACTAAATTGGATACTAATAACTTATTAAAGTTAGAGACATGGGATCTAAGAGAAAGAGGGTTAATTAGTTACTTCCCATTTCTTTGCGTGAGAAGGGGGTTAGAGTAAGGAGAGAAGGAATTGAGGATATGGCAATAATGAGAAGATGGAAGATGGAAGATGGGTTGAATTCATATCTAAAACTTATTCACAGCTATGTATTGTGTTCACATTTATTGAATTTTGGCAATTTCAGACATCTTAGCCAGCTGCTATTAAAACAAACTTAAGATTGAGTGGTCCTAAGTTCAATAACAAAGTCATATGGTCCTTACTCCTTTCACTACTCTTTTGTCTTTTAATAGTACTATATATTATTGTTGAGTTGGTGAACACTACAAACCACCGAAAATTATTAATTAGTCTCATGGAAAGAGGAATATTGTTCTAAATGTCTTCAATCATCATTATATAATGAGGTTTATCCTAAAATACTCTACTAAATAAATAATATTGTATTTTTTTGTTAATTATATAAATTTTAAATTTTTATTTATTATATTTGATATCGATAGTTTACATTTTAAATTTAAGATATATAATTTATAATTTAAATTTTAAAATTTAATATGCAAAAGTTACTATATTTTCTACTTTCTCACTAATTCAGTATCATTTGTCATAAAAAAATGGTGCTGAATGATGATAACACTTTCATGCATTTATTTATTTATGAATAATATTACGTATTTAAGTTTTTTTATTAATTAAATTTAATTAAATTATTTTAATATAAACAAAATTAATTATAATTAATTTTATTCTAAATCTTACTGTTTAACTTGTCATACAAAAATTTAATAGATGAATAACATTACTCTTTATTTATTGAAATAGAATAATGTGTATTTTCTTAAAGAGACAATCTTATTATTTAATTTGAACATATGAGATTCTAAAAAAGAAAAAATGTATGTGTTCAAAAAATGAACAACCTCAAGTTATAAGAATTATCAACTACACCCGCTTTCTAAAGATTTTTTTTACAGTATTATCTAACTAACAGTCTTATTTACGGATTTTTTTATTATAAATTAAAAAATATTATTTCTCTAAAAAATTTAATAAGACTTTAACTTCTGAATGTTTTTTCTTTTCTTTGGCGCTAAGGATGATTTTGTTGGACTCTCGACAAATCTTGTTATTTTGATAAATTTCGCTGCATTTTCGATAAACTTCTATAATTTTATAGAATTTGTCGTAAGGATGTCAATGGGGTAGAGCATGGGCAGAGAATGCCTCCCTATTCTCCATCCTCGTCTCCAGATTTGCTCCCCGTCTCCATCTCTATTTTTCACTGTGGGAGAATATTGCTTCCCATCTTCATTCTCCACAAGGTCCTATTCTCTGCAGAGATCCCATTTCCTATCTATTTGATAGTTCTAATTAATTATTAGTTTCCATATAAATAGAGCTGTAAGTATCCATTCTGTACAAAAACAATAAAATTTTATACAAAAAATCTAAACGACAAGATGGTAACTTCTTTCGACATGACGCAGTGGGCGGACGTAACAGCGAGTCAGAGGACAGAGCAGTGGACGAGGTGGGAGACGCGGCAACAGAGGGGAGAATGAACACGACGGCAGAGTTATGAAAAGGAATGTCGCAAATAGAGAGCACGACGCGGTAAGGGTAATGGCACGGTGAGGTGTGACGATGCGATGAGAATTGAAGGGAGAGTGGCGAGAAGGTGGCTGCAGAGAGGTTGGATGGAATATGAAGTATGGATAGCGTTAGGGATATCTGAATTGAAGAAGGGTTATGCATATGAGGATTAGGAGTTTTGGGTATATATATATATATATATATGTTTTGGGTTTTGGGGATTAGCAGGGACGGGGTGGGGATCCCCGCTTGGGTCCCCACGCCTGCCTCAGGAGAATTTTGTCTCCCATCCCCATCCCCACGGAAAAAATTTTCTGCAGTTAGATCCTCATTCGGAATAGTCTCCACAGGAATTTTTACGTTTCGGGAAGTTTTGCCATCACTAGCAAATCGTACCATATCTCCACAATCCATCTGATGCCACTCGAAGATGGCAAAACACAGGAGCAGACGTATTACTACAATAGAGGCTTCAGCATACGACATCCAGTCAACCTGGTCGCACACACCAACAACCATCATAAACAAATTCGAGAATTATTTACTTTATAAATATCATACCATCAATGTTTATCACTTGCATTAAGAATGCCGATTCGATTGAGGAGACGCTTGTAATGTTGAAGTATGTTGTCACCTCTAGTATTATCTGAATGCAACTTCACCCTCCTATAAAATCACGAATATTATAGACGCCACAAAATTATTTTAGTAAATAAGAAAAAACAAGCAAAAAATAACTATAATACCTCTCAACCAGGGAAAATCGACGCGTGATAAATTCTTCCAGATGCAACAGTGATATATGATGATTTGCCCACGAGAGAAGTAAATTGCTACATCCACTCATGTTCCGCTAACAATAATCCGTTTTCCGACATATCTGACGGTAAGGTCATGTCAACACGGTTAAATTCCAAGATAACCTCCCACATCCGTCAAGGTCCTCTAATAGAGACAATCACCGAAAATAAACCCGAGAGTCAAAGGCATTCGGAAACAGGATGTCCCTAATGATCTGCATAATATATTTCCTGGTGTAACGGAGTAGGCGCTCCTCCGTCGAGTGCTCTTCCAACTCCTTGCAAACCGTATTCTTAAACCAACTAAATTTGATAGTCCACTTAGTCTGTGACTATCAATCATAACACCTGATAGCTGTTGACACAAGTCCTCAATGGACCTCCTTGATAGAACTGCTCCCACCCACCTATGTAGCCATTTACTGGATCCCCATCAATGTTAAGTCCTAACTGGTACGCCACGTCATATAAGGTGATAGTCATCTCTCCGCATAGCAAATGAAACGTATGAGACTCAGGTCGTCATCTCTCAATTAGAGCCGAGATCAATGGCCAGTCATACTCCCACTCAATTATGTAAGCAACATGTTAAAATTCTGCCCATTTAAGATGTGACCTAATCTGCTTGGACGGACGTCCCAATAAATTTCTCCTAATACGCAAGATCTGAGGTAGCTAAGAAACAAAAAAAATTATGAAAAAAAGACCTTAAACAAGTAATAACACAAATTTATATTTTAAACATATAAAAGATAAGAGTTATAAAATATACCACTAGGCCAAGTCTATCTGCTATATGGTCAACCTAATCCAGTCTATAAAAAATATTCTCGTATCCCAACAACTCTTGCTCCATGAAACTCTAATCTAATTGAATAAATTACAATAAAATATTTTCAAATTAACTAAATAGTTACCAGACATATCTAAATCTAAATAACATAATCAGTTAGACTTAAATAATAATCTAAATAAAGCGACTTAAATTAAAATTAACTAAATTATCACCAACAACATTTAGCAATAATAAAATAAAAAAAAAAAACAAAAAACGGAATTTCCAAAATTAACCATAATTAATTCAAATGAACAATGATCATAGTAGAATTTTTTCTCAACTAACATCTATTTTTAGCCACATAATCGTTTCACGTATTCTAAACTAACAATACTTAAATGGTCATATAAACTAAATGTATCATCTAATTATTAAACTAATTAAAATTTACCTAATAACTTAATCAAACTAACTAAAAAAACATGTTATGTTAACATAATAAACAACAACAAATCAAACAATAAAAAAATAAAAAAATAAAATTACTTGAAACTGATGAATTGAAAAGATTAAAGGTTTTAATAATATCCCCACAAAATAAGAGAGAACAAGAGTGAAAGTGAATTAGAAAAGTGACAAATGAAGTGGTCCTCTTCTATTTTTATATTTATGCGAACTCGAAGAAAAATTTGTTAAGAGTGCGCCGAACTCTATAAAATTATAGAAGTTCGCTGAAAGTGCAGCGAACCATAAAAAATTAATAAGATTTGCCAGGGATACGACAAACTCACCTTAAATGTAAAAGAAAAAATATATTCTAAAAATTAAAATCTAATTAATTTTTCTAGAGAAGTAATAATTTTTTTAATTTATAATAAAAAAATCCTTTTATTCACCAACACCAAATTAAAAAAGGGTAATAATATAAACATGTTCCTTTTTACAATAGTCTCTTTAAAATTTGTGTTAGGTGAGAGAGCCACAAATTTTCAACTTAGATGAGTCACGTGCCTTTTTTGGTAATAAACACTGAATAATAATCAAACATAGAAAAAGGTCTTTAGCACATTATGAGAAAGAAAAAAAGGTCTCTAGCGCATTATGAGAAAGACAATTACAACCTATACAATTCCTTAACTAAATTATTCAAATTTGCGGTAATATGGTCGAAATAATTATCATCAAAGACTTAAAATAAAAGTCTTATTCATAAAATGTCAAAATTTAGAAAGACCCATTCTTTCAATAAAGATTTGAATTATATAATGCACCACATTTTACTAAACTAATCCTTTTATCCTTGGTTCAAACCTCAAAATTTTATGTTTATATTTTTTGTCTTTTAACGTTTACCATTTTTTTTAAAAAATATTCTTAACGTTTAATTTCATTTAATTTTATTTTTAACGTTTTTGATTCATTCAAATTTATTCTTAGCATTTTTTATTTATAATAAAATTATTTTTAAAAATTTTTAATTTTGTCCATAATATTTTACATAAATTTAAAGTCTAATGATAATTTTGACACATGTTAAAAACGATAGAAATAAAATTAAATACAATTAAATATTAAAAATATTTCTAAAAAAATCACAAATTTTATAGACAAAAAATATATTTTACTGTTTTTTTTTCGAAACCTATATTATTTAATATAACTCTTTGCATGCTGATTATTATGGGGCTTCATAAGCCTGTGTGATACTTTAATCATGAAGATTTTCTTTCCTTTATCGGCCTTCAGCCCCACTCTGTTTACAAAATGGGAAATAGAAAAATGAAAGGTGAACTAAATGATTAAATCAACCAATATAATGATATCATACACCATTTTTAAAACACAAATCCAGAACAACCTTAGTACACTATGCATTGTCAATTGTCATAGCAGTGATTAAAGCGAAGGAAAAGGAAGAACGGGGACAAAAATCAGAAGATGAGCACTTTATCATTTCCTATGTTAAAAGGAGGCAAAATAATCATAGCATGTTTTGCCTATTCTTTTTAACTTCTACTAGTAACAAAATTAAATAACACCTTCACACATGGTCTGAAAATTCATTGTAAGCATGCTTAGCTCAATACTTAAATAAGAACTAATTCCTATATATGAATATCATTAACTAGTCATTATATCTTGGGTATAATATGAATATTAACTAGTTAATGAAAACGTTTTGAATAAAAAATTGATTATATATTTCTAACATTTCGATCAATCTTAAATGGTCTAAGATATCAGTGAAGGTGAAGATTAAGGAGTATCAACCAATCATTTAAAATATTTACGTCATCGATAATCAAACATAAAAAAAAATTATTGAGACAATTTATGAGGCTGTATTAAAAAAAGATAAATGTACCAATGTTTGATAATAAGATAAAATAAAACTAGATACCCACATTGGAAGTGATACAAATTGCATATTGTTTTTTATTTTTTCCCTCAAATTTCGTGTGAATCTATATGTATATATTCATATAATATATAAGAACATATAATGATGTAATTAAGGAATGAGAGATATGCAGGCAGCATTATCCATATAACCTTAACAAGGACAAATATATTGGATGTGGACCACATGAATCTTCCATAATCCATAACCTAGTGGCTATAAGAAAATTAAAGGGCTTCCATAGGACTATAGAAGTGTTATGGTAAAGCAACAATATCTCCTATGTCCTACCTCGTGCTAGATGCATCTTACAAAACCGATTTGTTTTTTTCTTCTTGTTTGTTCTTCCTATTCTGTTGGCCACACCAAGACTCTAGCCTGAGGTACCTTTAATCATCTTTAAAAAAGGGGAGAAACTGTGCATTGCATGTGAAGAACTGTAAACATTTGTAGACATATTCTGAGGTTTCTAACGAACCTTCAGCTGTGTTACTAACATGCGCAACAGATTAGTTACTCATTAACTTCTTGGTTCACTTTCTTTCATAGGTTTAATTGGGTTAGTCAATTCCTGTTGACCATTTATTGTTCTTATTAACGAATCAATTGAAACTTGAAATGCGAATGTAGAAAGGCATGAGATCATGCAAGGTATAATTGTAAATGTAGTAAACGGAGCAAAGTTTAGAACAAATTACACTACTTTATCTGCAATAGTAAGAATTGAAATATTTCACAATTCAAATTTTTTTTTGGGTCTTCAATTCAATTTTACTTTCATTTCAATATTTTATGAATTCTTAATACCGTACGTTTTTTGGTGTTCTTTTTTGGGGGGGGGGGTGGTTATAATTTTTTTTTGGTGTTGGGGGTTTTAATGTTTTTTTTGGTTTGGGGAAGTGCACTTTGACTTTTTGTTTTTGGTTAAACCCAAGTGTTTGGGCTTCTGGAGGAAAAGCCCAATAAGCATAAACAAGCCCATCGATGTAGATAAATATGCACGTCTACTATCAAATATTCAAATGGCAATAGATTTTACCTGATGGCTAATCTCTAGTTCTTTAGGCTCTGTTTTGAAATATTGTTCTAAGACATAAATATGGAGACAGAGAGAAATATTAGAGACAGAAACATAAAAAATGGTCTTGTATCTTTTTTTTTAAAATTAAATATCAAAGGAAAAAAAATTAATAAAAAAGTCATTTTTGTTTCCATCTTTTTATCATCTACATCAAACCACCATTTACATTCTTCCAACACCATTCTTGACTAATAAAACTTTTCATCTCTTTATTTATGTTGTATTCTCTATCTCTCTTTCCAAACATTTTTTTGTCTGTGTTTCTATTTATGTTTCAACATTTCTGTCTTGGAATCGAAATCAAACGAAGCATTTAAGGTTGGAAGTTCAAATCCCATCTTGGGCATGAAAAACACTCCATGGCTTAGTCGATCTGCCGTGGATATTTTGATTAACCTGAAAAAAGGGCTAAGAGATTTTGAACAGAGTGGAGAAAAACTGAAAAGCATGGATACTCTAGCAGTTAGCACAATTTCAAATATTGAAGTTTAGGAACCATGGTGAACCCATGTGATTCAACGTATTAGGGAACCATAAATCAGAACTGAAAGATCAATTTAAGTAAAAATGGATGCCAAAAGTTCATATTTAAGTGAGGAAAAGCTATGCCAACTACACCAACACCATCATTTAGTTAACTTGCAGCACACTCTTAACTCCTTACATCACCAACCAAGCACGTAACAAATTAACTAACTAACTGTAACCACTTTAATTAATTCCTAACAGCCGACTGAGTCAGTTATAGAGTTGCAGCTCTCAGCTCAATTAACATTAAGTCCCACGAATAATTTATTATCATCACTAATAGACTAGCTCATTACCCTAAGAACCAAATGTATTATTATCATGACATAGACTATCTCATTATAAGCAGGGAAGAAAAAGAGAAGGAAATTTACTGCAGAGAATAAAACGATGGCTCAAAATTCAACACTGCAGCAAAGATGAATTTAATCTAGGCCATGGTGGAAGTCATGGTCTAGTTGTTGCTTTATACAGAATAAGGAGCAAAACAAACCAGAATTCTAATAAATGAAGAGATCTAAGTTAAGAATATTCAACATCCAAACAGCACCAAGTTAAAAAAGGGAACCAATTGCGGCTAAAAAGGGTGATGAAATTAATTACAACATAGTATGAGTGGCTTTCAAAAACCTCATTAAAACTTGGTGAGGATGGAAGCTTGGATTGTTGCATAGGGATCAAAGATGAGTGGCTCTTACTGTAATTTCCTTCTTGTCATTTATTTCTGTCGTGTGATATTCTCATTCTGCAGATATTTGAACACTCCATATGCAACTGCTCCCGCAACAAACAAGAAAACCGTAGGCGTGAAGGACGGATAAAGATACTTCACAAACAACTTGTCCCACTCTTCTGGCAGGAACCCTGTACATCAAAATTGAGAGCAGGATATTATATCACATAATTATTGGACATACTAAGTTTCAATTTTCTAACAATATTGAGTCAATTATAGATTCTGATTGAATATTAGAGTTAGAATTGACCAAAAAAAAAAAAGAAAGGTACCGGAAGCAGCAAGAGAGATGCCCTCAACAAGAATGACAAGACCAAAACCAAGCCAGGCTAGAATGAAAGCGCTTTCGTTCTTGCTCTGCTCCTTCGCCTCAGCTTTATCCTCTTGTGACACAAACGCGGGCTTTTCCACTGGAGTCCTTCGAATTATGGAGGCTCTTTCTCTTTTACCCTTCTTCTGCTTCTTCTTACTGCTGCTTGTTGATACTGCTGCAGCACTCTCATTGGAATTCGATGACCCGAATCCTTTCTTGCTGGACGGAGCCGGATCCTCAGAATCAGAAGCTTTCTGCGATCTGATTCTGAAGGTGTACTGGCTGGGACTGGGAAACAATGGAACACTGTGTGCATCTCCAACTTTGCCGCTGAAAAAGGAACATAAAAACTGGGATTGTAGCGCCATTTTCCCCCTTTTTGTTCGTTGGACGCTGTTTGAGTGTGATGCTCAGATCAAGTAACCATATCCACATGCTTTCTCTTCCACCTTCCTTCTTTTTTTTTGTTTGCTTGAACTAGTGGGCCTTAGGCCCAATAGAAATCCTAACGTAAATAAAAAAAAATAAAAAAGGACGACTTGCTTTGATTCTGAAGGCAGCGACCGCGTTTTCATCTCCCACATCAGAAGCTCTCAGCTGCACTGCAACTTTGCAACCATCTGCCATGGTAATTCAATTCGATTCTTCGGATTTTAACGCATTCCTTGTGATCCGTTAACCATTCCCATTTCCGTTCCTATTCCACAATTGTGCACTTTTACTACTACCGTAATTGAAATTGTTACTATTATGATTATTATTATTTATTTAATTTTTAACCTTCTCTTCCAAAGTATGAAGTAGGATTCTGATTGCAAAATCGGCATGGTATTATTGTGTTGTGTTGTTGTTCCATTCTAAACCCTGCTATTTTGCATGTTTTTTTTTCTAGGTTCTTCTACAGCTAGATCCGTTTCTCAATGAACTCACCAGCATGTTCGAGCGAAGCACTGAGACGGGCTCTGTTTGGGTTACACTTAAACGATGTGTGTATGTGTGTATTAGTGTTGACTTTATGGTCTGATCAAATGCTTTAGGTTTTAGTTTTTGGCAAAGTGAGTTCTAACTCCTAATTCTTCTTGTTCATGTTCT
Organism: Arachis stenosperma; assembly: GCF_014773155.1. Lineage (NCBI taxonomy): Eukaryota > Viridiplantae > Streptophyta > Magnoliopsida > Fabales > Fabaceae > Arachis > Arachis stenosperma. The sequence continues at coordinate 15,664,053 of NC_080379.1, forward strand.
TGGTGCGCCTTTTAGCAACCTTGAAGTCTAAAGCCGTTAGGAATAAAATGGCAACTGCTGGTGAAGCAATTGAGTATAGATGCCTTATCCGTGCGACCAATGGGAAAAAGACAATCTCTACTTCGGTACGTGTGTATCTTATATATTATGAGCTTATCATTCTCATTTCTCAGTGTGCTTTTAGGAGATTCATGTTAATTGGCAATTTTTTGGTAGTGCAAACTTATATCATAGATAATCTTGTGACTAGTTGTGGCATGATATTCGGCTCCCCCACTTGTAATGATTAAGGGCTCTCAGATCATACTGATTCTGAAATGGGGAAAGTGAAAGGAAGATAGTTGAAGCATCACTACTAGTGTTTTTTCATGATCTCTTGATGGGCATGGTTTACAGTCTCATGTGTTTAGGAATTACTCAAATTTTAAAACCCAATTCTTGTTTGATCATATTTACAGTCACAGAGATCTCAAATTTCATCTACCGTAATTGATTTTAAACCTGAAAATTTATAGAAATAACAAGTCTCTCAAGAGATACTAAACAATATTTGATACCAAACTAACTCCCAAGAACAAAATAGTATTCAGCATGAATTGATCTAAACCAACTCAGTTGTATATGGACTTATGAAAATTATCCGATACATTTGTTATAAATATGCCAATGTTTCCTGCATCAGTTCTTTTCACTAAATAACATTTTTTTTATTGGGAAAATGAGTCGGAGGTGCTGTTGTGCCGGAAATTTCTTAGTTCTGAAACTTGTTTTATTCATTGCATTACTGCTTGCTTGTTTTTTTAACTAGAAATAAGTTGCTCTGCAAAATTCCATGGACCAAGTTTAATGCATTCAGGTCAGGAATATCATATAGTAGTTGAAATATTGAGATCAAAGCATCGACAACAAATACACCTTGAAAATGAGTTAAACAATACATGTATTTATATATAAATACATAGTTACTGATTTTTGGCATACATATGACATTTTTGTAGCATTATAAGTTATATTCCTTTATGTTGAAATGGCTGTAGAATCAAGTTAGGAACATATTTATAAGTGATGCTGTGTTATAGTTAGTAGGCTAATCACACTAGGCCTCCTCACTTACACACTAACATTATAGGATTTAATGACGTCGTTTGATCCATGTAACCGACTCCACTTAGTGGGATAAGGCTTTGTTATTGTTGTTGTTAACCAACCAATTCAACAATGCTAAACACAAGATACTTCATTCAAGTTACAGGACAAGCACACACACTCTTCACATTGCCTAGAACCCAATCCCATGTAATTAGTTAAAATTAAACACTGATGGAGCATCTATAGGGTGTCCAGGAACAGCTGCCTGTGGGGGCATTACGAGTGACTCTGCTGGAAAGTGGGTAATGAGATTGCAAAGGTGAGGATTTGTGAGGCAATTACAGAAGAATTTTGGCAAATTTTCTACGGTATTCAACTGGCCTGGAACAGAGGAACTGAGCATCTAATACTAGACAGAGGATTTTGGGGGGATTTTATATGGTATTCATCTTGGTGTTTTGTCTTCCATTGGACTTTTAAGCCCTATTCTCTAACCCCGAAAAGCGCTAATTTTTGGAGAACTTTTAGTTGGATATCACTTAAACAGCATGTGCCACCCAAAGACCAAAAAAAAATAACGGTTTTTGCTAATTATTATGTCAACTTATTTTCATGTGCACAGATGTTGTTTCCTTTACTCAATATTCAAAATTTCCCACCATTCATTAAATAGGTTGGAGCAAAGGATCACCAGCGCTTTCAAGCTTCTTATGCAACTATATTGAAGGCTCACATGACTTCCCTGAAGAAGAGAGAAAGGAAGGAAAAGAAGAAATCCGCGGAGGCTGATAAGAGAGAAGGCACTTCAAAGAGGCCTAAGAAATCTTAAAGTAATCAACTTTTGATGCCTGAGCTTCTGCACAGACTTCATTTTTTGCTGACTTTATTTTCATCTGCAGGATGCTAGGCCCCCTCAGTTTTATTTTACTTCTTTTTTGTTCGTAGGCAAAGTGAGAAGTGAAGAGAAATAGGAAGAGGAACAGGGAAAATGGGGTCGGGGAGGACTTTTTACATTCTAGAGCAATTTCGGGTTTTAAGGCATGTGATTGATCACATATGCTTTCCTTAAATAGATGTTCATTGGTTAGCAATATCTCAGAATTTTGCATCAATCCCCTTGGAGTGTCTATAAATTGAATCTGTAGATTATATTTATTTTCCCCAATATATTGCATGTTTTGATCTTGTTCTGAGTTAGTATTTGTTGACACGAACTCATTGATCATTATTGGATTTGGAAAATTGGAATTGAAGGTTGAGGTAAGGTTGCTTGATTACAGGTATAATAGGTACTGTTTACCCGCTACATGGCGTGGAGGGGCAATCCAAATAAGATAACTAAATGGTATGTGTCTTATTCATCATATATTCAATTTTGATCTAATATCAATGTGGATTAGCTTTATCTCCCATAAACGAATGTAAGTTCTATGAATGAAATCTTTTATAGAATCAAGATAACAGAAGAGAAGGAAAAGAGAAACTAGATGTTTAGTCACCTAAATCCTACTGCACAATCTCAAGCAGCATTTCATTAGGCAAAGCTAGCTTTTTTGGTTTCCCACGGGTATTCTCTAGTTCGGCAGGTTAAAAACTAATCCGTCGTGGATCAAAAATCTATTTAAAGATTTGCCGATGGCCAATGAGTTGTTGCATGCACAAGATGGAATTCAGACTGTAATACTCTACTATACAAAGCCTTACGCTATAATCGTAAATCAGATGTGGTGGGACATTACGACACTAAAAGCAAGAATACATACATAATATAACTAGAAGCACGTGAAAAAAGATAAACAAAACGACGACCGTTATCACATTCGAAGCGTTAAAGGTAAGAAAACGTCGTGTGTGTATATATATATATATATATATATATATATAAGATCCAGAGTAGATACATAATAAGAATTAGTCTCGACTCTCGAAGAAAAGGTCAGCTAGGACATAATGCAAACTGGAAGAGTACAAAATACATCCTATTTCTCTAAAATAAAATTTCTAAGAGGAGTATACAATACAGCATTCAAACGTAGAGAAATGTACTACATAAAACAAAATAAACTCCGAAAGCTCGCTTTGCTGAAAAGGAATCTTGCACACTCAATGAGATGCGTCACGTCGTGTATTTGTAAAATAGAAATTTTCACAACGGGTGAGAATTCGAAGGTTTTCAGTAGGGTAATAATTCTAAATAGAGACTATATAAAATTATATGAACTCACTAGACAATCCTAGTCTCCAAACTCATAAAGTTCAAACCTAGGGTTATTTCTAATCCAAACAGGGTGTATTCCCTAAGTCACAGTTCTTTCCAACACTTCTCAGCATCTTTAATATCCAATATCACAATTGATCAACTCAGTAATTTAGTATCCAATTTAGTAATATCAAAGACATTTAGTAATCAATGTAAGTTAAACACAATTAGAAAGCAAGTAATACAGATAACAGTTAATCAGGATCAGCAGTTAGGAAAACCAAAGACAATTAAGCACACTCAAACAATGACAATTAAATGCAGTATGATGCGTATCCTATTGGCCGTGAGTTCACGTGTCAGTTAAATTGTCAAAATCCGACACATCTATTAGCTAATCTGGATATCATCTCTCTTGTGTTATCTGATATAGTGCCCGACACACTTTTGGGATATAGTGCCATCCACACTTCAGGGATATAGTGTCCGACACTCTTTTGGGATATAGTGCCCACCACACTTCACACACCGAGAAAATGTGGGAGGGATGAAACCACTGTCCCCACGTAACACCGCAACCACGAAACAAGCCGGATGGAACCACCGTCCTTACCCAGTGAAAATGCCAGATCAATACGCAAGCGGGATAAGACCAACATCTTTGCCAAATCAGTCATTCAAACCACAATTAGTTATAATCATTGACTTTAATAAATTTCATAAGTTATTAAATTCGTTAATCCTAATTACTTATCAAGTACTCAAATTCGTTTTCTCGTGAGCGGGATAACACCGGGGCGGTATAAGACCTCCATCCCCACAACAATTTTCTTCGGTTAACTAAGTGCTTATCCGGTAATAAATTAATTTAATTCGTCATATCATTTCTTAGTGTATTCAAAGCTTAATTATCAGTTATTTAATTCCGTACGGAGATTAAAGAGGGTTACAACCACCCCGGAAAGGCAGAACAATCACAAAAACAGGGTTATTTAACAAAACAAAGTGTGTGCGTGTGCACATCCCTATGCACGCGCACGGATCAGACTGCAATTTTCGTCAGGTGCGTACGCACCACCCTATGCGTATGCACAATGTACAATTTTCTCTTCTTGGTGTGCGTACGCACGAGCTGAAACACTCGTTCTGTGTAGTGCGCATGCACGCCCCTGCGCGCGCAGGCTAAATTTTCTGAGTTTCCTGCAAACTCTGCCGTTTTAGTTTTTTACACCAGTTTTCAAACGCGCATGACTTTTGCTAAAAAATTTGGTTTCCTTCGTTCTTAGACAGTTTTAAAGCTCTCATTGTCATCTTTAATTTAAGATAAGTTTTATTTAAATCCAAACTCCAAGCACCAAGTTATATCCCGTTGAAATTTGTCAAAAATATGTTTTTACTCAATTTTTTGCTTAAGTGTAATTTTACCATTTCCCAATTTATTTCATCCCAAAACTCAACATAAACCATTCTTTGACACTCTCTAGTCAATTTTCAACTCTCAATCGTATCCTAACCATCTAAGACCCAATCCACCAATTCCAAATCAATTAACCATCTCATCAACAACATTAATTCATAAAATCAACACACATCACCCAACATCAAGCATGCCAATGCATAATTCATCTAATTATGGCTTTTGGCCACAATCTCACTCAATAAATTATCAATCAACTTACCGAAATGCCTTCAATCACAGCCTTAGGCCAATTTTCATATCAATCACCATAATAGGCAATCAAACTACAAATTTGCATCCAAACTCATTCATATATATACATATCATTATTCAAACTATCATCCAACCAATTAATCATACTAAACTATCAATAATTCACAACAATAATTATTCATTCAATCCTATCCTAAGGTATTTAATCTAAGTTTTTTTCACATAATTTTACATAATGCTGACCTGAAACAAAAATTTGTACCTTATTGACGGCAGTTTTTAATCTTTAAATTTTCTCTCCAAAATAGATCCAAACCTCAACCAAGAACTCCACAAGCAAGTCAAGCTCCAATTCTCCAATAATCAACTCAACCCAAACGTCCAACTCGCACCAAAACAAGTCCTTGAATATTTTTTCTCCGTCAATCCAAGCCAAGTATTTAAGCAACTCTATTAAATCCAAATTCACTAAATTCCCAACTTAGAATTCATATAAAATGAAAGTTTAAAAAAAAAAGGAAAAAGCCACCTTATCTATACTATTGTGTGTGAATGTAAAATATATGTGAGTTTTTAATATTGTATTCTTAAAAATTATAACTGTTTAATGCATTTGAAAATAAAAATATTATTATATTATTGATTATTTTAAAAAATTAAGTTTTAGTTATAGCATTTATAATGGCCTCTGGTTTAGTTGGACAGCCTGGCAAATAGACATCCACGGGAATTAGCTTATCAACTCCCCGAACAGTACTATAAGAATCGGTACTGAACATACCCCCTGTAATTGTACAGGCTCCCATAGCAATAACATATTTTGGTTCGGGCATTTGCTCATATAATCTAACTAAAGAAGGAGCCATTTTCATAGTTACTGTGCCCGCTGTTAAAATAAGGTCTGCCTGCCTAGGACTAGATCGCGGTACCAGTCCATAACGATCAAAGTCGAATCTGGTACCATAGAGAAGCGGCCATAAACTGGATAGTCTTGACCAATTTGAAAGATCATTTAATGTAGTTGAAATAACTGAATTTTGGGTTGTTCGATCAAGTAAGGGAAACTCAATGGAATTCATAACTGTCTAAATGTTTTTTTTTTATTATCTAAATATTCAAGAATTAAGACCATTCTAATGCCCCTTTTCGCCATGCATAAACTGAACCAACAATTAGGATAAGCACGAAAATTAAAGCTTCTATAAATACGGATATCCCCAATATATCAAAACCTATTGCCCAGGGATAAAGAAAAACCGTCTCAACATCAAAAACAACAAAAACTAGAGCAAACATATAATAACGGATTCGAAATTGTAACCAAGCATCACCCATTGGTTCTATTCCCGATTCATAACTAGAAAGTTTTTCGGGCCCTTTGCTAATCGGGGCTAAAATTCCAGAAATTAGAAATGCCAAAATAGGAATAAGACTGGATATTATTAGAAATGCCCAAAAAATATCATAGTCGTAAAGCAAAAACATAAATGTACTCCTATGAATGTGGAAAATCTAACAGAAACAAATTAGTAGTTGTTATTAGTCGATTGGAATATATGTTATTAGTCGATTGGAATATCGAATTTCTAGAATTCGATTATTTAATCTATTTAGAATTCTATCTAATTTTGAAATTTTTCATTATTCTATCTAATATTAACATAACCTATTCTATGAGAGATTCTTTTATATTTCAAAATCCAAGGTATAATATTATTATGTATAGTATTCTAAATCTAGAATACTAATAAATGCGATATATTAGATACTCAATTTGTGAGTATATTTAACAAGAAATAGAAATATATATATTATTATCTTAGGGTATATATTATTATCTTAGGGTAGGGCTATACGGACTCGAACCGTAGACCTTCTCGGTAAAACAAATCAAACTGTTTATTATAAAAATGATTTGAATTGTTTAAAAAACTCAACATGCATCTTTTTTGCATTGGGCTTTTTCATTAACTGATATTTCGATCAGTTAGTCTACCATCTTTTTTCTTGACAGAAAGAATAAGAAGATGATTTTTTGTGCTCTGATTTTTTATTTTTATTACAATCAAAGAGCACTACCAAAGTGTTTTAAAGAAAGGGGGTTATCCTGACGTAGGTCTGCTTATGGCCTAGATCAACTTAAAGTTTAATGGATTCTCTATTGAACTACTAAAAAAAATTGAAAGTATCAAGAAATGAAACCCTATACACCTTAAATAAGAGAAAAGAAAAGAAAAGTGAATTGAGTACATCATAAGCCTCTCCTCAGTCTACACAAATCCCCACAAAGTTATTTATTAAGTTGAGAAATTTTGAGAAAGGGGGCAATGGCTGAGTAGTATAGGGAGGGCCTTCCATGGGTCCTGGGGCCCTCTGCCACATTTACACTTTTTTTTTTTTATCAAAGATTAGGAGGTTCGAATCCACAACATTTTTAAATGAGTACGATGAGATTATGTCATTTGAACTATTACTCATTCATGCCACATTCACACTTACTTGTTGGTTTGTGACTTTTTAATAGCCCATACACATCAATATTATGTACATGCAATCATATACATATATGGCAATGTAATGTATGATGTTCATTCAGACCCTTTTTACATAATAAAATATCTTCCGAGGTACCCTTCCACCGTTTTGGATTTTTATTTTTTAGTGGTACCCTCAACATTATTGTATTGGGTCTCACTTTTAATAGGTTATGATTGAATGCTGAAGTGAAAACATCTAACTCTCTAGAGTTTGAATGGGAATCGGAATATGGAATAAAACGGTGGTGTTACTATTTTACATGCATATATACAGGAAAGAGGAAATTCACATTCACATTTGTACAATTTCAACTTAAGTCTTAAGTAAACTCTGAAATTGATAGCTTGTATCTGAAAAAATTTCCGAGATTTTAATTACACTATAAACATTATTGAAATTGAAAAATTGTCCATTAGTCTTTCACTCATTTTTGGTCGAATTACTCCATAAGCTATGAGTAACTTTATGTATTTTTTTTTATGATGACTAGACGAAACAACATCATTTTAGTTTTAAGACTAAATATTTGATGGAATAATATTATTTAACTTTAATGGTCATAACGGTTATTTCGTCTAGTCCAGCTTAAAAAAGTATGAGTCATGTCACTCATTGTGATAACTCAATAAAAAAGGAATGAAGATCAACGTGATACAGTTTTTTCCATCTTCAAAATTTTATGGTACAATTAGATTAATGAAGGCTTTTTTAGTGCAAGCGACTAATCTCACGAGCTACCGATTTAATTTAACTAGTATAATTTCACACATATGCAACCACCATTTAGTTTTTTTTATACTGTATCGCAATTTTCTTTTTTATGGGGGGATTATGTTCCTATGCATATTATTATTGTTATTGTTATTATTCTTAAACCATCTATTATTATTTTTCCAATAATTATTGAACTGAGTTAAAATAAAAAGTTGCTCTATAGAGCTCTTATTTTCATTTTATATATGTTGGCACCGTTTTAAAGAAAATTTAAAAAAGGAAAATACATGAACATATATTAATTCCCATTACTGTTATGAATTAAATACCTGATCCCATTCGAGTGATATTATTGGAGGCTGCATTAAAACGAATAAAAATTATTTGAACAAAAAAAAAGTTTTAAATTTAGGTCACACACGCCACGTTCCTCCCCTGCGCAGCTCCGTCACGCCGCCTTCCTCCTCCATGCCGCTCCCTCCGCACCGGAAACACTCATCGGCTAATTTCAAACATGCGCACAAATTGAAGAAAGAGAAAAAAGATCGAGCGAGGGAGGTTGTGAGTCACGCACCTATTACACCGAAGAAGAAATATGCAGCATTCACCATGATGATGAAGTTGTTTTTTTCAATCCCTTCCCTTTAATTGAATTAAATTGAAGTGTGTTTTCGTATTTCATAATTTATCTATGCCTAATGTAAGGTGGGATAAAGCTAAAAAGCCCCATATTGGGAAAGATTCACGAGTTTGGAACTAGGAAACATATCTCCGATTGGAGAGTGAATCATTCACAATTTTTGTAGACAATTTCAGGCATTATTTCAAAAAATGAATTATTTCATATGTTCAAGTAGACAGGAAAGATAAATGACATCTATTTGGCATGTAAGAAGAATGGCCGGATCCACCTGTTTGTTTTCATCAGGTATACTACAAAAGGAGGGGCATTAAAGGTCATCAAGGAGATGAATGGAATGTGATTAAGGAGTAAAGAAATCTTTGTGGGAGAAGCTAAGTATAGGAGGAGAATTGATGTCCGAAAAAAAATCACTACGCACGATGAAGATTCTAAGGAGTCTCCTGATGGAAAACATAAAAAAAAAATTAAAGAAAAGGATATTGAGGTGAACGAGAAAGGGAGAGTTGTTTTGTAACACCGTGGAAGTGAAGAACTAGAATCTCATAGAGAACCGTTGGAGTTGGGATGGGATACGGTGGTAATGATGCCACAGGGGCTACGAGAGGGCAGAGCATGACAAGGATAGAAAGGTAATTACCATTGAGGATTTGGATGAGTGGCATGAGAGTTTTTTGAAAACGCGAACGTATAATCCTTGGGTGTATCCATCAGTTATGGTGAGTGTGAAATCTATGAGATCTCAAACAATTAGTAACAAAGCAATCTCTAAAAGAATAGAGACTTGGGAATATGGAGATAAACGGAGAGAAGGGATTCATTTGGTGTTAAACAAAAGTACAGTTGGGACTGGGTTGAAGCATACAAGGCCCAATATGTTAGTAGGATATGGCGGTGAAGTGGTTGTGTGATGCGACGGAGAATACGTCATTGTGCATTTTAAAAGGGCCTTCTTAGCTTGCTGGCTGCTGCGGGCGACAGTGAAGAGAGGGGCGTAGCTGGTCATGGAGTTCGCAAAGGGGTTGATGCCACGGTGAACAGCGCTGACGAGACGGATCTGGGAGCAGCGCGGAAGTCAGCTGCTGGTGGCAGAGGTGATAATATCTGTGCTGAGTTTGATGGCGTGGAAGGCAGGAAAGAGCGTGAAGCCCCTGATACACTCAACGAGCAGAATCAAGCCAGAAAAGAGATTGGCGGAGGTGTAGAGAATTATTCGAACAGCATAGCGGAGGAAAACATTCCACCAAGTGTAGTTAATGAGATCTACGCTAGTTTGGAAGGGAGTGGTAAGTAGTATGTTGGCATATGTCTGATGAGGGGTGATGCAATGTAGGATTCAAATTTAGAGGATGAGAATACAGTGGTGGAGGAAACTGGGTTGGAGTATGAAGGAGCTGTAAGAAACTTAGAAGAATTGAGGGACTCAAAGCAGGATGTAGACGGTGAAACTAATCAAGATGAGCATAGAGAAAATTGGAATAAAGATATGGCTGAAAATAGGGTTTCTTGGGATCTGGCAGTCGAATCAGAGCTGTTTTATATGTCGAGAATGAGGACATTATGGCTATTCTTCAAACTCATAATGAAGTATTGGCACAAAAAAAAGGCAAGTAAAATAGAAGAGAAAGCAAGAAGGAGATGTCCCAAAAATTGGATTAAGGTGTGTAATAAAGTTTTTAAATGATTTTAGTTCGTGGAATATGAGGAGTTTAGGAGGTGTTGAAAAGTGAAAATGGTAAAAAATTTAAGCGTAAAAATAATGTGAATATGTTAGGATTGATAGAGACAAAGAAGGAGATGATTACTAAGTTTGATGTAGTACAATTTTGGGGTAATGATACGGTGGGTTTGGAATTTGTGGGATTGGAAGGTGCTTCTAGAGGTTTATTAATAATGTGGGATGATATGATGTTTATGTTGAGTAATTGTTACAAGGAGAAGAGATGGTTGTGTATAGAAGAGAAATTGACAAAAAATAATTTTTATTTGTGCGGTTTGCTTGGTGTATGGTGCATATACAAGGGAAGAGAAGTTTGCTGTGTGGGAATAATTGAGTTTTTTTTATCGGGAATATGTCAAGTTCCTCTTTGCTACATGGGTGTCTTCAATGAGGTTGTGCAATTGGAAAAAAGGTAAGAGCAATATGGAACTGGTGGATATAGAGTTGAATGACCGTAAGTGTATGTGGTTCAGGAGTCAAACGTGCAGTCGAATTGATAGAATGTTTGTGAGTTTGGTTGCACTTGGATGAAAAGGAATGATAGAATCTTCAGGAATCAAGAAACGGGTGTTGCAGGAGTAGTCAACAGATCGATTAGGAGTTATAAAGAGTGGAGTGATATTTGATCTTTTGGATTGTTGATGGCTTTTACCAAAGATGATTAGGAAATAGTTTATTTTATCTGTTAATTACTTTTCTATTGATACTCTACCTTGTTGTGCTGAACTTTTTGTTTAAAAAAAAATATTTGAACAAAAAAATAAGAGAGTAAAAATGGTTGAAATCAAATTTACCCTTTATTGGAAAGAACAAGTAATAGATGATAAGCTAAGTTTGCATAACATGGTTAAAAGGACAAGCAAAACTGAACTTTTGTGACTCAACCTTTTAGGTATCAAATGCATTACACCATTACACGCAGGGGTGACAAATCGACTAAAATCCATCGGGTCGACCTGCTTAACTCGTCAAAAAAGATGGGTCGGACTGAAAATTTAAAATTGTCATAACTAAAAAATCCGTCTAATTCACAAAATTTGGCGGGACGGGGCGGACTTTTTTGGCGGGCCCATCATTTTTTTATTAAAGATGTTCTAAGTTATAATTTGGATTATGTTCTATGTTTAATTGATTAGATACTTAAGAACGTTTAATTATATGTTTTGGATAATATTTGTTTTGTTTTTTATAATGTTGATTTTATTATTTTGTTTCAAAAATTTTGGTTGATAATTATATTTATTACATATTTAAAATTATAAAGACTTTAATGCTTGTGAATTTAGAAATTATAATTTTTTTATGTCTTTAGAAATTATGAATTTATTAAAATAATTGTGAAATTATATATATTATTTAATATTCAATTATTTATTGTTGAGTTTGGAAAACTAATATTTGATTAAAATGATAAACAAACATTATTAGAGAATTATAAATTGTTTATATGATTATGGTGTGCTTGTATGCAGGGAAATAATTTTGGAAACATGGCCCAATGAACTAATAATCAAATCCATGAACCAAATATGAGAAAATAAAGAAATGAGCCCAAAAATTCACAAGCCTCATATAGTTATCTACTCCCACTCTCACTTACTTGAACCCCAAATTCATTCCAATTAATTTCATTGAAACTTCCACCAAAAGCCAAAAGTCCTCTCTTCTCTCTCCTCTCCTTCACTTCAGTTATGTCGTCCATCAAGAAAGAAAGAAAGAAAAAGAAAAGTGCAGTAGCTTTGTGGGTTGAAGGACAAAAAACTTATTACCAAGTTTAAGCAAGTTTCAAAGTTACAACAAAAGAAAGATAGCATCCGGTCAGAGCATCTTCAAAAGGTGTTTTCCTCATTTGTGCTACACCAAGAAACTAAGGAGAATCAGATAACACCAAGAACTAAACAAGCATCAATGAAGAAAGTGAAGTCCAACGTGATAAGAAGCTCATCAACGCTCAAAAGCAAAATTTGGAGCCAAAGCAAAGCTCTACGCTCAAGATTGAAGAAGCTAGAATAAAAAGGATGAGAGAGAATGGGTAAGGTGCATGCAACAGATTTGGATCTCTCTCTCCTCACTGTCAAAGCCGCTGCAAGCTCTGAAATGGAGAAGAAGACAGCATTAGGGTTGAACCTGATTCAACTTTAGAAGCTTCACTTTTCTATAATAAGGGTGAACAACCAAGGTTTGAAGGCAAGGAGAGTAAGTAAAAAGCACTGTGTTCAATTCTCATAGCTATCTAAGTTGATTGAGTTCTTTTCCTTCATGTTGTTCATTTAGTATTCTTTTTCTCACTTTAGTCTGTCTGGGTCTCATTGAAAAAGGCAAACATGGTGAGGTTTGTAAGAAAAAAGCTAATGAGAAGTAAAAGGCAGTGAGTTAAACAATGAGAAAAAATCATAAGATGTCTTAGAGGTTCTTTGTACATCTTTCTGTTTTGTATCATGATCCTGTGGGGATTCTCTTACAAGTTGGGTTAGCACTTTTGCTGTTGAAAGTTAAGTTGAGTCCTAGTCAAATTCAGATTGAGTTAGAATCTGGATTTATCCCAGATATGATTGGGTAGATCCTAGGAAAACATTAGTGTATGTAATCTTGTAAAATAGATACTGAAGTTCTATCATGATTGAAATGGAGACTAGATGTAGGCTACATTGCACTAGGTAGCTGAACCAAGATATATCTGTGTGTTACTTCTTCTTCTCTTCTTCACCTTAGGTTCTGTTACTCAGGAGACAAAATGAAAATGTCTCTCAAATATTATGAGATAAAAGTAAAAATATCTTCTGAGTTCCTCTAAAAAGGCAAAAGTAAGATTCAGCAAAAAAGAAACTAAGATTCAACCCTCTCTTCTCTTAGCCACTGATAACCATCATTTATTAATTGAAAAAAAAATTGGCAGGTTAAGACCGCCAACCCAACGTTAGGCAAGATGGGGGAAGAATTCAAGACCACCCCACTAGGCGAGCTGGCATGGGGGCGGGGTGGCTTGTTCGCACGGTACTAGAACAATGGAATTTTTTCTCAAATTAAGTAGGAATAATTGATCATTTAAACAAAATTCTGATGGTGATCCAGATTAAGAATTGGCTTCTATCCCATAATTTCATTAGGATATTATTTTCTTACCTTTAACGCTTTGAGTGTGATAACAGTCGTTGTTTTGTTTATCCTTCTTTCATAGGTTTCTAGTTATATTATTATTTTTCGAATTCTATGCATGTATTTTTACTTTAATGTGTCATAATGCCCCACCACCTTTGATTTACGACTATAGCGTAAGACTTTGTGTGGTAGAGTCTTACACAAACTCCCGTCATTTGTCTAAGTGGACTAATGAGTTAACCACATGATTCTAAAAATTAGACCGTACCGGCCGGTCGAATCAGTCCAACCGTGAATCGACGACATTAACGGTTTGGTCAAACATACAAAAATGTCAAAATGAAAACCAGTGAAAAACTGGTGAATCGGCCGAGAACCCGCTAGTTTGGTAAAAACGGCGTTGTTTTTTAATTAAACGTTTAGATGATCTGACCCTAGCTGCACATCTCACTCTTTAGTTTTCACATCTCACTCTCACACTCAAGCTTCAGACCTTTGAATCACTCCCCCTCCTCCAACCCTAGTTGCTGCCACCACCGGTCCATTGATTCACTGCCGCCGTCTGTCCGTGTAGCCACTGCCCCCAAGTTTCCAACCCCTGCTCTCTTCTTCCGCGAACTCTCGCCCATCCGTCGTCTTCATCTTTTCACCGGCATTTGGACGGCATCATCTGTCAATCAACGGTTTGTCGGCGTCGCCTTCAATGGTCAGTGGCTCGGTCGCTTGTTCTTCACTTTATTTTTAGTTTTTTTTTTGTTTTTTACTTTTTTTATGCTCAGTGGTTCGAAGCTTGTAATTGTGTTTTTAATTTTTGGTGAATGATTACTCGCTTATTGATTAACTTTGGTTCTACTATGCTGTTATTTTGTGTGTCAATATGTTATGATTTTATTATTTTAATTTACTGATTATTAATTATTAAATGTGTTGTGATTATTGATTAACTTTAATTTTAATATGCTACTGTTTGGTGTGCTATAGTGTTGCTGATAATAATACCTCAATCTTTGTTTACTGTTTGATGATAAATTTCAATTTTGATGATTCTGTTATTGAATTACTGCTTGATGATAAATTAAATTGTCTATATTACTAAATCATTGTTCATTCTTGCTCTTCTATTTCCATAATTATAGTAATTTATCACTTCAACAAAAACTATTTTTTAAATAGAAATTATTTTAGACAAGAAGAATGATATTTTAAAGAGTAATAATCATAAGAAATTGCTAAAGTGCTAATTATTGTATATGTGAGATAAGTTTCGTTGTGGCATAAATATGGAGATAATTTGAAGGACATAAATAACTTTAGTGATTTTTTATTTGATTTCTGAAGATAAGTAGTAAAAATGTATCAAATTTGTAAGACAATTAGATCATGAAAAATTATATTCTTGTGACAGAAAACTGGAGAAAGAGTGAATGCATATTGCTGGGCCTTAGATATTGTCAAAATGGCTCTAAAGATTTTTGGTATATTGTTTTGCTTTTTATATTTTCATATGGCTCCAAATATTATTAGTAAGTTGCTCATTTAAGTAAAGTAAGCTTTTATTTATATTTGATGACATTATTATTTTTCTTGAATCGTGTGATTTTTATATTATAGCCAAGTTATAGTACTCTTTTTTTTTGTATGTATTTTTTCTTCAATTGAGTTGAATTTTTTTTATGATTAAATAAAAAAAGTTATACTATGGTGCCGAAGAAATTTTTTTTCAGTAGGTATTGAAAGTAGGTGGCGCATTTTAGGAATTGACGCGTGTGAGGGTTGTCTCGATGATTCCCGATAATTCCTACCGCGTGTCCAGCGAGTGATAGAGGTAGATAATAATATAGATGCAGAAATATTTTGTTAATGATGATTAATTTGTTGTTGGGCTTTTTCTTAGGGGTCTAAGAAATATGTGGTATGACATTTGAGGTCCAATAAATATTGGATGTTAACATATAAAAAGGTAAGGTCCAAGAAAATAAATAATGATAAAATAATAGTAACAATAGTTATAAAATTACAAATTACAAAATTATATATTATGTTTTACATCTAACTACAAAATGATAAACATAATTGACTTGTTATAGATTAAAAATCCAAAGTCTTAAAGTCTCAACTCTAAAATTTAAACCCTATATCCTACGAAACACATATAATTCAATCATTAAAAACCTTACATAATAAATATTAAAACCATAAATCCTAAATTATACAGAGTGAAAACACAGAATTGAAATTTTAGGAGTCGAGTTAAACGTTGTCTCATGCTTATAAATAATTTAGACATTATACTTTTCAAATAGATGACACTTATAATTCTTTCTAGTAACTTTATAATTTTTTTTGTGACTATAACTATACAATATTTATTAATTTTAAAATGTTACAAAATTTTAAAAAAGACCACAATGTTTTATATTTTAACAATATTTTTATTTTTTTTTCTAAATTCAAATCATTGTCAAATAGTACAAAAATAAAGAAAAATTATAAAATTAAAAAATACTCACTAATTTAGAATAATAAAAAAATTTAAATAATTTAATTTATACTAGATTTTGTCCTCTTTAAATTAATATTCACTCATTTAAAATTTTAAAAGTATTTTTTAAAAAAAACTAAATACACATCATTAAACCCTAAACTCTTCAACATAAACTGTAAATACTACATCACAAGCCCTACATCTAAAACCCTTAACCTTAACACATAACTTTTCAACCCTAAATCCTCAACTACATATTCTAAACCCTAACCACTAATTCAAATTATCTCTATCATAACCTAAATTACAAATCTTAACATACTGAATACTCAATAAAAAATACTAAATAAATAACCTTTAAATACTAAACTCTAAAATTTCACTCAAAGCCTTTCAACTTGTTCATAAATTTTAGTCTTTAATTCTAAATTTTAAATCCGTAACCTTTTAAATCTAAACAAGAAGCTATAAAACCATACAATAATAATAATAATAATAATAATAATAATAATAATAATAATAATAATAATAAGGACTATGCTACCGTGTTTAATTAAATTTTTTTCAGCAGTTCTAAAATGAATTAGACAGACTATTTGATGAACACGTGTTACCTTTAAAGTGGCATGAAAAGACAAGTGAGTAAAAGTAGTAGACTGCAGGATTGGTCGGTGAGAAGTCAAGTAATTATCCCAAAAGTTTGTGTTAATTAGAAAGTGTTTATAGATCGGATATTCTCAAAAATTACAAATATCAATTTCATCCGTACACTAATAAAATTGGATTGCGGATTTTATATAGGTATCCGCATATCCAATCTACATATGTTAATTTTCACTTCAATCAGCGATCAAATTTAAAAATAAAAAAATGTCTGCATATGTTAATTTTCACTTTAAAATTAAAAATCCTTGTATTATTTTAAATTAAATAAATTATTCAAAAATATATTAATTTGAATCAAATAGAATTAACCATTTATTAGTTTATCATTATAGAATAGTTAAAAATTAACTAAACACAATAATATCTACATATGTTTTAATTAACTAAACACAATCTAATTGTATATTTAAATTACAATATCAAATCTTTTAGAGTATTTATTTTCAAATCATTTAGTTTATACTAAATATTTGTCAACTTTAAATTAATATTCATTAATTTAAATTTTAAACTAATTTAAAAAAAAAAACTAAATATACATTACGAAATCTTAAACCCTAAACATTAGACTTTAAATTTTATACCCTTAAATTTTAAACTCTAAACACTAAACCCTCAAGAACATATCCTAAATTCAAATTCCAAATCCAAAATACCCCAATTCTAACCTAATTGTAAACTATAAATCCTTAATTATAAACTCTGAATACTCATCCAAAATAAAATACTAAATAAATAACCCTTATAGTAGTACATTTGTTTATCTTGTTTAATTAAAATTACTTATTTTAAAATTTATTCTACAACATTAATTACCAATAGTTTCAGATTTAAAATAATTTCAAATTTTAAGTTTTTTTAATTTTTTAATTATTTCAAATTCTGAAATTTATTCTACTATCTTTGTTTATTTCAACTTTTATAATTCCACACTAATAATACTATTAGTCTTATCTTTTAGTTTATATTCTTATCATATAATTTTATATTCTCAAAATTCATACTTGTTTTAATCTGCAATCTTAAACACTTTTTTTTTTTTGTCAATCTCATATAAAGGCTATCAATCTACAAAAATATAAACGTCCAATTCTAGCCAACAAATAAAAGAATTTAACTTTCTTTCATATTCATCAATAGGACTACACATAGCCCACCATTACCAAAAACGCCCAACATATTACCCATCTTCATTAACTCATAATCTAACACCTCTAATTAACCCACTTTCCGATAATTTCTGCTCCTTCTGAGTCTCTGTTTACGTGTGTCAACATGGCACTGCCAGGCGTCAAGCGCTCCAACGGTCCACGCATCTTCCTCATCTGCATAAAAAATTTGGCTTCAACACAATAACACTGGCCAAATAAAAAATGCAAGGTCACATGGCTCCACTAACATATATGTTCCTTTCTTGAATTTTGTTTTCTTTATAGAGACGATGATAACATATGAAAACTCAAAGAGGAGGGAGAAAAAAGCTTACGTGAAATAGGGAAACTTCTGAACCTCTTTTTAGTTCATTATTGTTCTAATAGTGCTACGTTACTGTATTCTGTTTGGTCACTTTATAGCGTAATTTTTGTGAACACAATACTACTAATTTGCTTATTTGATTGTTGTTCAATTTTTCTATGGACATACTCTTGTTACTAAACTTAGTACCTACATTGTTTTCGAGACGTTCACACTATATATTATAGTAGTAGTAGATAGAATTTGATGGTAATCTTCTTATTACTGCCATATGAAATTATATTATATAGGATGTATCATTACGTAAATTATATTATTTTTAGTAGCTCTTTTTGGGAGCTCATCTACACACTCATGGTCATAGTTGATAAGAGAAAACCAGCGACACCCACAAAACCCAATTTCGTAGGACTGTACATAAATCGGATCAGATATAACCTAAAATTCTATTCAATTCGTACTACACTTATCAAATTGAATACATTATTTGCACTTTTTGAGGTCAGTGCGTAATTTAAAAAAGTTGTTTTAAGACTTTGTTTGCCTATTTTTATAAAAAAATAAGTCTATAGACTTCATTTTTCATCTATTTAACCTTATTTATTTCTAAAATATTATTAATAAAAATTCTTTTAAATAACAAAAAAATAACATGATATTTAAATTTAATTATTTTAAATTAAAGTTACAACTAAAAAATTAAGAACAAGATATAAAAAAATTCATAAAAACAATCCACTAAAATTCATAAAACAGCACTTGGTGAAACACTGAAACAACGTATTAAATCAGCAATTCAGCATGCTAAAATAGCAAGTTTCAATTGCCACTATATCAGCAACCATTCATTTCTATTAAAAAATAACAAGCGAGAAAATTAGTAAAATATATTAGAATAATTTAAAAGAAATAATATAAATTATTATACAATAACACACTGATTATGGTATTTTAAAAGTATTTGTATACAAATAATATTTAATTTATTCTGGTGATTTATTATTTAAAAATTAAAATTAAATTACCTGATGAGTTGAAGACGATGGAGACAATGAAGATGAAGGAGCCGTGGTCTGATGGAGCCGCTGGAGGAGACGACCACCGCCGATGGAAGAGACAACCAAGCCGCTGGAGCCTGGAGGAGACGACCTCGCCGCTGGAGGAGATGATCGTGCCGTTGGAGGAGAAGACGAACACGTTGAGCTGCTGATAGAGGAGACAACCACCGCGCCTATGGAGAAGACAACCTTCGCCCACTGCGTTGATGGAGGAGACGATAATCGTACAACTGGAGGAAACGAGTCAAACAACAAACTTATGAGACGACGGAAGAAACGCGACTATAAATGAATGCTGGTGACGGTGGAGTGAATCTCGGTGATGGAAGTGGAGCCGATTAGAAGTGAGGTGAGGCTAAGAGTACTGAGACAGTGGGAGTGTGGCTGTGGGACTAGGTCTGGGTAAGAGTCTGAAAGAGGAGAGACAAAGAGAGCCTGAGAGCAGTGACGTAAGATAAAATGAAAAGATGTGATATTTTATGTATTAGATAATTTAAAAAATACTTATTATAGAGGAAGTTAAAAATATTTTAACCTAAAAAATTTATTTAATAAAATTAAGAGAGAGAAAGAGAGAGAGGGTGTTAAAATTTTTAAATTAATAAAAAGAATCACTACCATCAACCTATTAAATTTGAGTAATATCAAGTGAGAATTAAGAAACAAACCAAAATAATAAATTCAAAAGTTTTTTATCTTTCTTTATATAGTGTTTTATTTTAAGTAATTTTTTATTGGATAGTATTTAAATGACAAATAAAATAGTAAAAAAATTCGCATTAGTTATAAAAACTAATGTCATCCTTATAGTACGATCGCATTATTTCAAAATATACAAAATAAAATAATAAATTATAGTTGACTTAATGTGCACAATAAAGCAAACGTGAAACTTATATAATAGCCGTAAAATATGAAAAGTAATAACAATCTTCTGTTTTAAGGTATTATATTAAATTGTAACTTAAATTTATAATTATTAGTTAAAAACTTACAATAATATACTATTTTTATTATATTAGTTAAAATTAATATATTTTGATATTATTTTTTAGAATTACTAACATTAAATTTGATAATTTGAACAAAATTTTTTAATGTTTTATGTCTTAAATTTTTTATTAATAGAACAATAAAATTACTTAACTCGTACGTCAATAAAAAACTATTATTTTTATACATCTAGATATTCAAAAGAGACAAAAACGAATTCTTTTAATAACACTTTAACAACTCATAAAAGTTAACATAATGAATGATTATCGATCAAAGTGATATATCAGATTGAAAATTGTGATAATAGTACTTGGTGATAATTAATTACAATCGGGTGAAGAAAAGGTGAGAAGAGAAAAAAAAAAGAATAAGGCAATATAACAGTTGTGCTGAGACAATGACAGATATGCGTATAGAGAATAATACTAAGAAAAATAATAGTGTATGATACAATGAAAGAATATAATAAAAGTATAAATCAATAACTTGAAAAAAGTAATAAAATTAAAGATAATTTAATAAATTGAATATAAAATTTAGAATTATTTATGAAGATAAAAAATGCTTTGAATATAATGTTTTATCTTTGCTTCATACCTCAAATGATATAATCTTTTTATCCTTACCTAGAAATTTTGAATTTGAGTCTCAATCCTAACTGTTAAAAAAATAAATAAATAAACTTATATAATATTTATAAATAATTACTTTATAAATGTTTATCTTGATTTTGTTACACATAATAATATTATAATGATATAATAAATTTTTTAAATATTTTATTTAATTTAAATAATTTATAAATTTTTATATTTAATTTTAAATATTATTTATTTTAAATTTATAAAATTATTTTATTAAATTTATAATTTTAAAAACAAAAATATAAAAATTAATTTCTTAAAAATAATAGAAAAATAGTTGACTATTGAAGCGCTAGTATATATAACTTCTTTGGATTTCCATTTTTAGACAAGTTGACCAATGACTAAAATATGAGATACAAATTTAAGACTCCTTCATCCTTGATTCCTTGTTATCCAAATCAGGGTTACTACTTATTGATCACTGTGTATCTATCTACTAAATATAATGAATTAATGATTACTTTTAAGTTTTAAATATTGGATCACTACATACACATTTCAATCATGTGAATGAGAATTCCATTTCTTTTAAATATTTGGGCTCATTCAACTTAAAAAAAAAATTTAGTCGCACAACAAAATCGTAAAAAGAAGCCTAACTAAAAATTTGGTTCTCTAAAGAACTCTTCAAGAAGATGATTAGACAATGGATATTCTAGGAAAATGTTGAAAATAACATTCCATAGAATCTAACCTAACAAGAACAATTGTAAGCATTCTATAAATAGCAAAATGGGATGATCCTATTTGTCAAGCATGATACATGCAAGTGTGAGAAGGAGAAACAAATAAATAGGCACATATATAGACACGTAATATAGGAAGAAGGCTAATACATCGCATTACATGGTTCCCGCGAAGCACGTTGACAAATCAGACATCGTATTCGTTATTCTCTAACGAACTTCCCTCCGTACATCTCTCCCTCTTAATTTTCCCGCGAAAAACTCTCACCACGATCCATTCCCTCACCCTTCCATCGATCAATCATTCAATCACTCACTTTCCCCTAACTCTCTCTCACTTTCTCTCTCATCACTCAGAATGCCATGACGTCAACACCTACGCCACCACGCCACGCCGACCCCTCCTCCTCTTCCTCTTCCTCTTCCGCCAAGTTCAGGCTTCAGAAGATTCCTCCGATTCCGTTCCGAAGGAAGTCCAAATCTAAGGCCGAAGCAAACAGATTGGCCGAGGAAGAACATAAAAAGCAGCAGCAGAAGCTGCAGCAGGAGAAGAAAGAACAACAACAAAAACAAAGCAAGGTGCAGAAAGACATGCAGGATTGCGATTCCGGAGAACCCTCCATTCTTCTCGCGTCTTCTTTAGGGCTTAATCAAATTCGCACTCGCTCTTCTTCTTCCCCTCTCCGCCATTGCTCCTCCGTTGGCGCCTCTTCCTTTCTCACAAACGACGTCGTCTCAAACATTGACCACATTCCTACAACCAAACCTACTAAGGAACCATGTACGTTTCCGTACACATGCATTTCCGTTATTTTGATTGGATTATTCGACAACATTCTTTCTCTTTTGATAAATTCCTAATTGTTGTTGTTTAGGGGAGAAAGTTCATTGGAGTCAATCCAAATCGTTGAAGGCTCATTCTCAGCTGCTTCCTGTTCTGGAGGTGATGTATAATAATTAATTTGTATCTTGAATTGTATGTAATTGTTTTTGGGCGTGGTTCAACGAGAGATTAGTTAGAGGAATTTAGCTAGGTTTTAGCTTAATTAGGTTGTGTGTTGGAACAGGGTAATCATGCAGCTTTTGCCAAAGAAATGAATTCCCCACGTTTTCAGGCAATCCTGCGTGCAACAAGTGGCCGCAGAAGGACACAACCTGATATCAAAAGCTTTTCCCATGAACTCAACTCCAAAGGTGTTCGACCTTTTCCAATTTGGAAACACCGTGCATTAGGCCATATGGAGGTACATTATTCCTTATCTATCGTCTTGAAACTATCACATTATTATTAGTTGTTTTATTGATTTTGAAAATACATGAATTTCTCAACACATTTGTATGAAATATTTCTGTAGGAAGTCATGGTGGCAATTAGAGTTAAGTTCGAAAAATTGAAGGAAGAAGTTGATTCGGACTTGGGTGCTTTTGCTGGAGATTTAGTGGGTATTCTTGAAAAAATTTCAGGGTCTCATCCTGAATGGGCAGAGAGCTTGGAGGATCTCTTGATTGTTGCTCGACAATGTTCAAAGATGTCAGCTACCGAATTTTGGGTCAAGTGTGAAACTATTGTTCAAAATTTAGATGACAAACGTCAAGATTTACCTGTGGGGATCCTCAAGCAAGCTCACACACGCCTACTTTTTATCCTCACTCGTTGCACCCGTCTTGTGCAATTCCACAAGGAAAGTGGCTATGAACAAGATCACATTCTGGGTCTTCACCAGCTCAGCGATCTTGGTGTATATCCAGAGGAGCTGTTGCAGGCTGCACAACAAAATGCTGATGCTCCAATTGGTGGACATGACATGGCTGACCTGCGGAAAAAGTCAAAAGGAAAAGAGAAAAACAAATTAAAGACTACGAAATCTCAAGCTAACGAACAAAGAGTTATGAGTGGCAATGCGGAGGAGGATAGTACAACAAAAAATAGTTCCACTCCAAATAGCTATAGGATGGCTTCTTGGAAAAGGTTTCCAGCAGCTATTGACAAAAAGCAAAAGGATGAAGATGATGGAGATTTCCCCTCAAAAGGTGATATGGATCATTCGCTGGTCAAAGAACAGAATTCTGAAAATTTGGATGCTATGTCATGTCAACCTGAACATTCTGTGTCATCATCAAGGACACGAAAGGGTTCTTGGGGATTCTGGGGAGATCAACAAAATCTAACATATGAAGATTCAATGATCTGCAGAATTTGTGAGGTTGAAATACCAATTGTACATGTGGAGGAGCATTCTCGAATATGCACAATTGTTGATAGATGTGATTTGAAAGGCTTAACTGTAAATGAACGGCTTGAAAGAGTTTCTGATACTATTGAAAAGATATTGGAATCCTGGACACCTAAAAGCACCCAAAGTACCGAAATTGCAGGAGACAGTTTTGAGGTGTCTAGAATGTCTACATCAAGTGTGCATGAAGAGTTCAGTGAGTTAACTCTAGAAAGAAATAACATCTCTTCTAGATGCTCTGAAGACATGCTTGACTCTACCAATGATACTGACAATACATTTGTTATGGATGATGTGCACCTCCCATCCGAAATATCGTGTGAACCGCATATCTACTTAAAATCTGATCATGGGACAAAAATATCTTCAACTGGAAGCTTGACACCAAGATCCCCTTTGATAACACCACGAACCAGTCAGATAGAAGTGTTATTAAGTGGAAGAATAGCAATATCTGAATATGAGAGTTACGACCAGGTATACATATGGCTGTCAGTTTTATTCTGTATTGAATATATTGTGATGCATAGAAACATTACATTTTATTACATTAACTAATAACATGTATCACCTTTATACATAAAAGTTTTGTAATTCATGGATTTCTTCTACTAAGTATATACGTACAAATTTGGTGATTAGTAAACTGTCAAATGACAGATTAATAAGCTAGTGGAAATAGCTCGTTCTGTTGCAAATGTGAATGCCTGTGACTACAGTTCTTTGGAGATTATGCTTGATCGCTTAGAAGACCTGAAATATGCAATTCAAGACAGAAAAGTGGATGGCCTCATTCTGGAGACTTTTGGACGACGTATAGAGAAACTTCTACAGTGAGCACTTGTAACTTTTCTGTTGGATTTCTAGTACAAAAATACATTTCGTGATTTCAAAAGGGCCTACTAGATATTTCTAGCATTTATTAAAACCATTATTGCGGGAATGCTCAATATAACTTTACCCCTTTATTTTTTATTTGTTTCCTTTTGCCTTCAGCATGCTTAAACCTTGCCTTGCAAAATTGCAACTTCATTTTACAGGGAGAAATATATATCTCTTTGTGGGCAGATAGAAGATGAAAAGGTAGACTCGTCAAATATCATGGCTGAAGAAGAGAGTGCAGTGGAAGATGATGTTGTACGTAGCCTTCGTGCTAGTCCAATTAATCCTTGTTCCAAGGACCGAACCTCTATAGAAGACTTTGAAATAATAAAGCCAATAAGTAGGGGTGCATTTGGACGAGTTTTTCTTGCCCGGAAAAGGGCAACTGGTGATTTATTTGCTATAAAGGTTAGCTTCCTAACTGTGTAGACATGTTGGCTTTGCAAAAAGGAAGTTAGAGAAAGTTGAGATAAAATGATGCCATAAATCCTTTTGTTGAATTGTACCTCGTAACAACATATATGCTGAAGTTTAGAACCATAAGATTATTTTTTCAGTCTGGCATTGCCAACTGGCTATCGTTCAGTAGAGAAATTATTAGAAAGTCTTCTTGCCAAATCAACAAAAAGAGAAACAAAAAGAAGTTACAAACTTCTTTTCAATTTTCACTTTTGCAGGTTTTGAAAAAGGCAGATATGATACGTAAAAATGCAGTTCAAAGTATTTTGGCTGAGCGAGACATCCTCATATCTGTTCGAAATCCTTTTGTGGTGAGCAGGACTTGCAATGTGGCATCAGTATGTGAAATTGTTGCATATTGGTAATACTAATATGATGTTCATGAATTTATGATGAACAGGTCCGATTTTTCTACTCTTTCACATGTAGAGAAAATCTCTATCTGGTTATGGAGTATTTGAATGGTGGAGATCTTTATTCTCTGTTAAGAAATTTAGGTTGCTTAGATGAAGATATGGCTCGTGTCTATATTGCAGAAGTTGTAAGCATATTAACCTTTGTAATTTGTTGGCTTTTGCTTGTGAATATCTGTAAGTTCTCGCAGAACTGTGCTTATGTTCTTTATTTTTCTATTTTCCTTATTCATTCTACAGGTTCTTGCATTGGAGTATTTGCATACCTTAAATGTGATTCACAGAGATTTGAAGCCAGATAACTTGTTGATTGGTCAAGATGGTCACATTAAGGTTAGCACTCAAGAGTATATCACTACATGTTTCAACTTGTCATCTTAAGATGCTCCAACAAGAATAATATTTGCGGCCTCTAATATTTGTCTAATACCTTCGATTACAGTTGACTGATTTTGGACTCTCTAAAGTTGGTCTTATCAACAGCACAGATGACTTATCAGCACAATCATTTTACAATAATGGTTTTCTAGGAGACGATGAACTAAAACCTCAACATTATTCTAAAAGGGAAGGACGTCGAAAGCATTCAATAGTTGGCACCCCAGATTATTTGGCACCAGAAATACTTCTTGGGATGGGACATGGTTGGCACTTTATCCATCAATTAAACAATACAAATTATATAAGAAGAGATATGTTATTTGCACGTTAAAAAAATGTATACGTTTCATGGGCATAGCAGAGAAATAAATAAAAGTTGGAATGGATTTAGGGTAAAAAGGTCAAGTTATTTTTTTGTCCATTGTCCATAGAATGCCCTATATTTTGATAACCAAACATCATTTCACATGCAAAAATGGTTTGTTCAAGTTATTTTTTTGTCCATTGTCCATAGAATGCCCTATATTTTGATAACCAAACATCATTTCACATGCAAAAATGGTTTGAAGTTAGCGTCACCATTTTATTTACTTTTTTTCTTTATCTCGTTTTGTTTGACTTACATCCGTATATTTGCATGCTCTCCTCTCAGGTGCAACTGCAGATTGGTGGTCCGTGGGTGTGATTCTTTATGAGCTTATTGTGGGTATTCCACCATTCAATGCAGAACATCCCCAGGTAGGATTTTGTGATATGTTTCCGGTTCTAAGGACTATGAAAGGAGTTGATACATGACATTCCCTTTTCTTCTCCTCTTCCGCATTTCTAAATGATAGCAGGCAGCCTTTCTCTTAAGTTTTGTCTCCTGTTTTTTAAATTTGCCAAATTAATGCTCTCCTTATTTTTTTACACTTAGTTTTAATATGGTTATGGTGCAAGATATTTTTATATACTTTGTTTTAATATGTGAACAGAACCAACACATAGTAACCATAGGATGCTGTTGCTACAGCCTTTTTTATCAAGACATTGGGCTACTGTCTATTATATGGTTATACTTATATGGATTTTTAACTTGATTAAATATTTTGCTTTGCATTTGTTGGAACTTAAAAGGGACTAATAAGTTTCGTTTACTTTTTTTTTTTTCATATATGTGAATATGGATGGATCATTATGCAATTTTTTCTCATTTTTTTTTCTTTGGGCAGCAAATTTTTGATAACATAATCAACAGAGATATACAATGGCCCAAGGTTCCTGAGGAGATCAGCTTTGAAGCATATGATTTGATTAACAAGTAAGTATTATTTAAGTAAAATTATGCATTTTATGGGTGTTTCAACATGACAATGCTATCAAAGTAGTATCCTATTGAACAGTTACTCATTGTAATCTTTACCTGCATAAAATCTGGAAAGGTATATCATAAAGAAGAAAAAGGGTAAATTAAAGAATGCTAATGAGGAATTTATAGCTGTGAATGCACACATCCCATTGTATAATGCCACTTTTTTTTTTTGGTCATGTTTTATGTCGCTTTAACCATAGGCATGTATCTAGAGGGGATTAACCAAGCGAATAAATGTAAATTGTGACAAAAGTAAAAGTTGATGATTGTCCATTTTAACAATTAACACTACTAATATTGTATTTTCAAATAGACTCTGACATGCAAATTGGAAATCGATAAGAATAAATGCTTTCCAAAGTTCACATAATATGTCAGCAAAAGCTGGGTCAGTTTGAGTGAACTTGACAGTATATGGTTCATTCAACTGCTTATAATGTTTTGCACTTTTAAGATCCCCTCAAGGATCTAATATGAATCATGTCTTTGATCAATGAAATCTTCTCCATTCAACTCAACACATTCAAGTTTCATGTCATGTTGGATGTGGCTGACAGTATGTCTCTTTCAGATTATTGAATGAAAATCCAGTCCAAAGGTTAGGTGCAACAGGAGCTACAGAGGTAAGTTATTTATTGCTCATAAAAGCAGTAGGGTACTTGCACACTGAAATACTGCACAAAAATGTGACCATGACAACTTTAATTTTGATGGAAGGTTAAACGCCACTCGTTCTTCAAGGATATTAATTGGGATACTTTAGCAAGGCAGAAGGTTGACATCTAGTTAGTTTATTATAGAGCTTTGATATATGTTTTTGCTGTATCTTTTGGAATCATCACACTTGGGATCTATCTCAATTGCTTTCAGGCTATGTTCATACCATCAGCTGAAGCTCTTGATACAAGTTATTTTATGAGCCGGTACATTTGGAATCCAGAGGATGAACATTGTACTGGGGGTAGTGACTTTGATGACATTAGTGAAACAAGCAGCACCTCTGGCAGCGACTTATTAGATGAAGATGTAAGAACATTGTTAAATATTGCTACCCTTTTAAATTGAACTTCTAACTGGGTGTTAAAAACCATTTCAGCTGATATAATCTATTAAATGTAGTAGCACTAAATTGTCAACCTTCTGGCCATGATGTTTTCTAATGAAATACTTGTTTATCAGGGTGATCAATGTGGTAGTTTGGCAGATTTCAGTGCTCCACCTCTTGAGGTGCAATACTCCTTTAGCAATTTCTCATTTAAGGTGAGATTGGTCGAGCCTGGTATTCACTTTGGTCAATATAATTTGATTCAAGATCTTATGTAAACTATGCATTTTGTAGTGCCAAATAGTTTATTGCTTTTACAATGCACAATA
The DNA here is from genome assembly GCF_014773155.1 of Arachis stenosperma. NCBI lineage: Eukaryota > Viridiplantae > Streptophyta > Magnoliopsida > Fabales > Fabaceae > Arachis > Arachis stenosperma. The sequence continues at coordinate 15,692,833 of NC_080379.1, forward strand.
CATTTATGATGAACGAAAATATTTTCTCTTCCACCATGATCTCTTTTGCAGAACTTGTCTCAGCTAGCATCTATCAATTATGATCTGGTGATTAAGAACTCCAAAGAATCGCCCGATAACTCCAATCCATCAGTTTCATGACAAAACCAGATAGGGTGGTAATTTTCTCCTACCTTCTTCGTGTGACTACGAGGGTATTATTGGTCTCATGTTGGATGCAATGTGATGTGGCCCAAGAAGTTGTTCTACTTGTTTGTTGTCATCTTTCGGTGTAGAAGGTCTTTTAGGATTTGAACCGAGTGAGACTGTTAATAAGATTTTATCTCTTGCTCAGAGTGCTTTTGGAAGGTAGAAGGGTACAGTTACACCGAAAATCTTAAGTATGAGCATACACCTATGCTTTCTAGGTGAAGGAAAAAGGGGAGAAAGAAGCCAGGAGCGAAGCTAGTTTGAACCCCGAATAAAGTATTAGGTATATATAAGTTTAGAAATAGGTGTATGAGTTTTGGTAAAGGTTTTGTTGTGGCAATTGCATCTCTTTGTGGAGGTTTTAGGCAGCTTGATTCTTTGTACATACATAATAGGAAGCTTTGAACATGCCCTTCCTCGTAAAACTTGAACACTAAAACTAAAAAGAAAAAAGGTGATGAATTAATGAATTTACGTATTTATTTGTTTTTGTCCCAAGTGTTAATCTTCCCCCAGCCCCGCGTGACTAGTGAGTGCCTTCTTCGACTGATATAATAAAATGGAAGTTTATGTGTCGTGGTCATAATGGGTGAGAAGAGTACTGTCGTGCGTGCAGGTTTTGGTGGAAGGCATCTTTTTCGACTGAGATAGAGGTCCTTCTCTTATCTCATCTTCTTCCCCTCGTGCGTAAAATAAAGATAAAGCTCTGGCATGCATTAGATTAGAGTGATACGCGTCTGAAATGCATTAAAACTAAAGCAAAGAAGCTAGCTGCATGCCTGCCTGCCCGTGGGAGGGGAAAGCTTGCCAGATTTCTTGTTTGAGGATTGGCATGCATGGTCATCAAGAAGAAAAGAAAGCACTCGGAAGGCAGAATAAAATTTAACAATAACTCACTCAAATTCATGTTTGAAATTATGTCTTTAAATTGTATATTTTTAAATATAAATATACAGTGTGTCTTTTATCTAATGTAGTTTCAAATGGTAATATGTAATTGCAGAAGCGTTCTAAAAAAAGGATCATCATTCTGTTATGATATTATAGTTCATAATTAAGTCTAATTAGTAAAAGTAAAATCACTTAACACTTATATTAGAAAATAATATAATTACACTACTCTAATTACTTAATCGCTCCTTACATAAAAAGGAAACAAATATTCGAATTTAATTTCTTTACTTTGCACTTAATAAGCAGTTTTCATTTTCTAAATTCTACCATAACTAGTTCACTTCTACTTAGCTTAATTGGGCTAATATCATAACACATGTTTTGAGTATTATATATCACTCTTCATGAATAAAGCCTCCTTCCTTAATACGTAATACCACTTAAAGCTAAAGCATAAAGCGAGGAGGCGAAAAGTGAAGTTAGTTTTCTTCCATTTTATAGGCAGAAGTAGTAGAGCATATATTCAATGCAGGCTAAGGGGCGATGCTTATATGATTTCATTTCAGGAATGAATTCCATTCAACTTTTCCAAATTGGAAGCATCTTGGTGCAGCCACATGGTTTTACGAATTTTGAGGAATGAGAAAGTGAAACCCCCTGGCCCCTGTTGCCTTCTATCCCAGACTAGACATACACCATCTCATTATTGACCTGCTTGCTTCCTCGCTCATAATAGGCCAATAATGTTATATGGCTTGATTAATGGACGGATGACATGTTACATGATATTTAAGATCAGATTCGATTAACACTGCTCAAACAAAGCTGCGGGAATTCCTCCTAGCCCCGTATCTGTGTCTGTGTCTGTACCTTCTAACAGGTAGAATCTTATCAACGCTCCTGGTGCACCACTCTACCACTTTTGATTAGGGGTGTAGATAGATAAGATGGACTCGGGTGCGAGGTGCGACTGATTTAATTAGATTGAGATTTAATTTTAATATTGTATTTGGTCTATTTTAAGGATTTGGATCCTAAATTAATTTAAAATAAATTGGATTAAATGAATTTAATTTATATATAATTTTATAAATTTTTATATAACAAAAGGATAAAATTTTATTTTTAAAAATTAAATATAATAAATATGATATATTATTTATACTAAAATAATTCATTTTAAAATGTAACATTATATAATATAAAAATATTAATTGAAATATAAAATATAATATTTTATTATTATTTTTTCTATAAAACATATATTTTAGTTATACAATCATAACTTCAAGCAGGAGCAGGACAATATTTAATCAAAATATTATTCAAATTCGGCTAAAATATTACATAGGATAAAATTGATAAATCCAAACTTGATAAAATATACTTTAAATTTAGACCAGATTTCAAATCGAATCTAACATTTCTACTTTTAATTAGTTGCAATAACAAAATTAACCACAATGACTTGTATTTTGTATGTTCATTTGAAGTTATCATTCCAAAATAATTGAAAATCTTAATAAATTTTCCTAAGTTTAAAATAATAATGTTTTTTTATTTTTTTAAAATGAATTTCAGAAATAGCAATATTGAATTATTATTATTAATTTCGAAAACTTATTAAATAAAAGAGAGGGCGGAAGGGACGGAACGTGCTATTCTAACTAGTACTCACACCCAATTCAGGTGAACGCAGTTTGCATTGTCCAATGTCCATTACCATTATTGCCGCCCACTGTGCCTTGCACGCAACCTGTTTGATGTAATACCCCTTCCCCACTTCCCCCTTTCGTTCCGTTCGAATTTCATCTGAGAAGCTCAACAAACAAACAATGTGGAGAAAAGTAACCGCCACTTCCTTCTCTTCTCTCAAATCCTCCCTCTTCTTCACACGCCTCCATCTCCAGGCACTCTATTCTCTTCATCCTTTTTCATTTTTTCATTCAATAAAATTGAACATGAAATGATTCTGATTGATGCATTCTTCTGACGTTGACCTACTTTCAATTTGTCTTTTGAGTTCAGCAAGCTACTAAACACAATGCCGCCTCTGCCTCCGCCGTCTCAAGATTCGCCACCGTAGCACCCTTGCAGGTCTGATTCCATTTCCGTACATACACTCTTTCTTTTCAGTCTTTTACTTTGTACGTTAATGACTTTCAATTTTTCATTTCCACTGAATAGATCACTTAGAGAGTGGATATTTCCACTCCAAATTGATAATATTACTTCTATTTAGGAGATTCTACTCTTAATCTAAAGCTTATCTATCACAGAATCTTATCAAATTTAGAGTCACTAACAAAATTGGAGTGCCAATGTCGACTCCCGATCACTTAACCTCACTGTATCATTAACAAAAACTGATCTCCTTTTTCCTTTGATGCAGGAAAAGGATGGAAGGTGTCCCTTTATAACATTTGTTTTAGGTAATGATTGTGCCTTATTTGTCTTCAAATTTAATTTTGGGAGTTATATCTGAGGTTTTAAGTGTATTATCCAAGTAATGAACATAACCAGGATGACAGTGGCGTAATTGGATTTCACTTTGTAAGAAACCAAGAATAATATCGAAGGGTATCAAGTTGTTGCAGCTACATGGTTAATAATGGAGCTTAGAGTTCTAGGATCTTTTATGTTATTCAATCAATTATTTGACTGTACATCTGGAAAATCTTATCGACTGTTTAGCCAATATGGAAGTGATTTGTGAAAGTTTACAAAGAGAATTGGCAATGGATCAAAGTAAATAATATTTTCTTTCCTTATGATAATTTAATTTTTTAATGAAATAATGATGCTAAATTTTTTCTTGCTACTTTTTTTCTTTTCAGATATATGTTTGCTTCAAATATGTGATTTAAAATGTTGTTCTTATGTCCTAAGGTGGCCCTGGTAGTGGAAAAGGTACTCAATGTATTAAAATTGTTGAAACCTTTGGATTTAAGCATCTAAGCGCTGGAGATCTTCTGAGAAGGGAGATGGTTTCCAATAGCGAATATGGGTAATATTGTCTTATCCTATTCTTGTTTATCTGTTTCATTTGTGAGTCTTTGGGATAATAACAATTAAAATGGCAAAACAGTTCAATGATTCTGAATACAATTAAAGAAGGAAGGATTGTTCCCTCAGAAGTGACTGTCAAATTGATTCTAAAAGAGATGGAATCTAGTGACAACCATAAGTTCCTTATTGATGGTTTCCCCAGAAGCGAGGAAAACCGCATTGCTTTTGAAAAAATTGTGAGTTTGACTTTCAACCTTTTTATCACTTAAACTTGCATTGAAGGAAGTTCGTTTTGAGTTATTTTTGTGTCAGCACCTATTTTACTTGAATTTATGTATTTAACTTACTGGAAATTTGTAATACATTCTCTACCTTGTTTGCAAATGGCAATATTGATTACTGAGCAGTGTTTTATAAGAGAGAACTCTTTTAAATGGCAAAAGACCTAGATGTCTCAGATTCAAATTCTAAAAAGAAGCTCCCTACTTGCGGGGGATAAGCCTTTTAATACGCATATAGCCATATACTGCCTTCTAGGCCCCACTAGGTGGGAGGCCATCCGTTATTAATTTTTCTATGTAATAAGCACTCACTGTTCCATACGCAGTCTGGAGCAGAACCAGATGTAGTACTTTTCTTCGATTGTCCAGAAGATGTGATGGTGAAACGAGTATTGAGCCGTAATCAGGTTCTAGTCAAATTCTTAGAAATTGAATATACGCTCCTGATATGAAAATACTGTCTGATATCTGGTGCTCCTTTTATGTCAGGGGCGAATAGATGACAATATAGATACAATCAAGAAACGTCTTAAAGTATTTGAAGCATTAAATCTTCCTGTCATTGATTACTATGCAAAGAAAGGGAAAGTTCACAGGGTAATTCTATGTTGTTTCAGTACTTAATTAAATTTAGGAGAACTGGCCTTCTTTAGTATGTCATGAACACGCTAAAACTTAAACTACTGTTGCCTTTTGGTTAGAGCTCTTTTATTTACTTACTTTTGAAGTGTTTGTTGCTGCTTCAAATTTTCTATTTGAATTTGTCCAAGTGGAAAAATTCAATAGCAAGTCTTCTATGGATTTGACTGAAGTGAGGACTGAACCTATGGTTAACCTGTATGTTTGTACTTTCAATATGCAATTGAAGGTTTTGGAAAGAAGGAAAGAAAATATAGGTTCTGTACAAAGGATTTTATGTCGCTTTATTAAAAACACTTAACCCACTGGTTTTGGTTTTGTTATGTGATTGCTGCTATATGATGAACATGTTTGTTATAGTGACAAGCTAATCTCTGCAGATTAATGCAGTTGGAACAGTAGATGAAATATTTGAGCAAGTTAGGCCAGTTTTTAAGGCATGTGAGGTATGTCTTTCATTGTTATTTCTTTTACATTACATTATCATATTCCTGATAGAATTATGGCTGTTTCATGGTCATGCTTACTAGTATATCCAAATAAGCAATTAATAATTGACTGCACTTATTTGACAGCCATAACCATTTATTTGTTTGCCAATGACTTGTATCATCTATACAGCAGAAGGCTCTCAATAGAAGCTGATTGAATGGGTTGGAATTTGGAAACATTGCAGAGTGTATTGAAATTTGGGTTTTACAAAGGATCACATATACTTCCAGCTGAATCGGCTCTGATTCAAGTTCCTTGGCTGATAAGCACTGGAATTTCAGTCCCTTTAAAACAGTTGACTCAAAGTATTGACATTTACATGCCAACCATTCACAGTGATAGCTCTTCTTGCCTTTTTTCTTTATGTTCTAGGTTTTTCTTACATGCAATAAACTGCTCATGCCACCGAGAGTATGGCGAATGGAGCAAAACTGTCTCCAACAGCAAAGGGATTGCCAAGTGCGCAGATCTATTTTTTGGTTAACATAGCATTTGATCTTTTGTAATTTGATGACAAATACTTTGTTGAAACCCTTTGGGGTTTTGTTAACACAGAAGTTGAAACAAGTTTGACAGCTTTTTGTGGTGTTGGACTTGTTCTAAACTTTTAATCTTTCTTCTATTTTTCTTATCATCGTTGATTTATAAGTTAGACGAACTTGTCTGATTTTGGTTCAATATAGAATGGATGTGCTGCAATACTTGGAAAAATTAGTATGGCATTGAGTAGCATAATGGAATTAAATCATTATATCATGGGAGAGCAAACTTGCGTCCCTTGCTATTAGCCTATTACACATTCAATGAAGATTGTTCTAAAAATACTGATAAAAAGAATCAAAAGAGAAAGTTGTGCGACTAAAAATTAAAAGTTTTAAATTACTAATTAAATAAAAATTTCAAAATTTTCCTCTTCTATTAATTACTTTAAAAAATAATTGTTAGTAACAAATGTCCTTTTTTCGTTTTAACAAAGAAAAAATTTCATTAAATAAACATGAGTTATATATGAGACTACTTGGATCAACATCACTGCATTTACAAATAAATACTCGGTGCATAGGTAATTTACTGAGTACTTCTGTGTATATATTGTCCCTTGAATATGGTAATTATCTCCCTTGTCTCATCCAATTCACTCTATTACTGTGGATTTTTTTTTTAAGAAATTGACTTCAAAATATAACTATTGAAGAGTGTGCATTTAAATTTTCCCACAATTAGAGCATAAGTTAATGGAGTTTAAGAAATGTTGATAGAGCATATCCGCTATATTGCTCACTAGGTGTTAGTGATGTGATTGGGTTTTATCCACAGGCAGTAACTAGAATGATAATAACCACTACTCTCCGACCACTAAGCTTCCCTCCAAGGTTGTGCATTCTGAGCAAGAAGAAGGAGAAGAGCGACAACAAAAGTAGAACCAGGAAACTGAGCAAGTGGCAAACAGAGACCAACCATAACATCTTTTCCTTCCCAAAATCCAAATCAACCCCACTTCTCATCAATCACCAACCCAGTCCCCAAACAAAATCTCAAGCACTTGAACAAGTCCTCAACGACCTCGAAGCTTCCCTTGAGAAGGGCATCACTATTGAACCCGAAATCTATGCTTCTCTCTTAGAAACATGCTACCGTTTTCAATCCATTCACCACGGCATCCGACTTCACCGCCTTATCCCAACCACCCTTTTGCACAGAAATGTTGGTATATCCTCCAAGCTTCTTAGATTATACGCTTCTTTTGGTTACATGGATGAGGCACACGACCTGTTTGATCAAATGCCTAAGAGAGATGAATATGCATTTCCATGGAATTCACTCATTTCGGGGTATGCTCAAGCTGGCCTCTATCATGATGCCATAGCACTCTACTTCCAAATGGTGGAAGAGGGTGTTGAACCCGACGTGTTTACATTTCCTCGGGTTCTCAAGGCGTGCGGAGGAATTCGTTCTGTCGAAGTTGGGGAAGAGGTGCATCGTCACGTGGTTCGTTCTGGTTTTGCCAGTGATAGGTTTGTCCTCAATGCACTCCTTGATATGTATTCTAAGTGTGGTGATATTGTGATGGCTCGCAAGATTTTTGAAAAGATGCCCAATAAAGATTCTATTTCGTGGAATTCAATGCTTGCAGCTTATATTCATCATGGCCTTGAGGTTGATGCAATCAACACTTTCCACAGAATGCTTTTGAAAGGTTATGAGCCTGATTCTGTTTCCATATCGAAAATTCTTACTGGTGTGTCATCATTGATTCTTGGGGCCCAAATTCATGGATGGGTGATCCGGCGTGGGATTGAGTGGAACTTGTCAGTTGCTAATTCCTTGATCAGAGTGTACTCCAATCATGGCAAGTTAGATAAAGCACGTTGGATATTCAACGTGATGCCAGAGAAGGATGTTGTGTCATGGAACACTATAATCTCTGCTCATTGCAAACGAAGAGAGGCTCTAGATTATTTTAATCAAATGGAGCTTGCTGGAGTAAAACCTGATAAAGTAACATTTGTTTCATTATTATCAGCTTGTGCTTATTTGGGTTTGGTGAAGGATGGAGAGAGGTTGTTTGCTTTGATGTGTGAAAAATATAAAATAGAACCAATTATGGAACATTATGGTTGTATGGTTAATCTTTGTGGAAGAGTAGGAATGATTGAAAAGGCTTATAGCATCATAGTGAATGGAATGGATTCGGAGAATGCTAGTCCAACTCTCTGGGGAGCTTTGTTGTATGCTTGCTTTTTACACGGAGACGTAACAATAGGAGAGATTGCTGCAAACAAGCTTTTTGATTTGGAGCCAGACAATGAACACAATTTTGTACTTCTCATGAAGATCTACGAAAAGGCAGGCAAATCAGAGGACATGGAGAGAGTTAGATTGATGATGGTAGAAAGAGGCCTGGATTATTAAAGAATTATGCAGCAGAATTCTAAAACTGAAAAGTGCAATACGTGCTTTCAATTCCATTTTGTCCCCTGCAAAAGTGGTTATTTTAAGTAAGGATTCTTTAATAATGTATACTGTACAGCATCACCACATAGCTTGCTTGATAAAACTATACCTTGGCTTTGTCTGTCTTCATCTCTATTATCAATTACAAGGGAAAAACAATGTTTGCTGGGTAGTGTTTGGAATTTGTTCTTAAGACATAAGTACAAAGACAATGGAGACACTAAGGACAGAAATAAAAACACAGTTTTATCTATTGTTTCTACTTTTTAAGAGAGAATACATAAATTGAAAAAAAAAATCATATTTGTATCTATCTCACACTTTGTTTGGATATAGAAAAAAAAATAAAAAGTAAAAAAATAAGAAGAAAGAAAATAAAAAAAAAAAGAAAATAAAAGAAAAAATGGAGTTATTTTTAAGGCTTTTTTACTTAAATAAATTAAACAAGTTTTAAAATTACTCAAATACCCTAAATCAATTTTTGATACGTAAATACCCTAATCCTAATATTATATAAATCGTGCTAGGGGAATGTGGTTTATATAATATGTTAACCATTACACTCTGGAACGATTTATGCATGAATGACTTCTGAGCAATAACACATAAATCGTCCTAAGGTTGCCAGCTTTATTAATTGTATGTAAATCGTTCCAGGTTAGGAGGATTTACGTGGCTTCAGCCAAAAACACAAGATCCTGCAACGATTTATGTGTAAGTTATAACCCCAGCACCCTACCACGATTTATTTGTCAGCTATAATCTCCAACATCCTGCCATGATTTATGTTCTAATATCACACCCTAAGACCCAACCATGAATTACCCACAACTCTTAAAGTTACACACAAAAACATACAAAAACCTCCATTTTCACCCTATCTAAACATTCAGTGATAAGGTTGGAGAGAAAGAGAGCCCGCAGTGATGCGAAAGAGGCATTGAGTGACCGCATCTGGCATACAGCAGTGGGAGAATGGGCATTAAGAATATCAAATTAAATAAAAACAATACTAAAAGAGAATACTAAAAAATTATAATTAAAATTTTGACACATAATTTTGTTTAATAATTTAAATTTTATATATTTTTTACTTAAATTTATATTACTCAAAAATACATGAATTTATATTAAGCAAAATTATATTTTTTTTCAATATTTTTTGCTCTTAATTTAAAAAAAATAAATTATATGTTAAAATTTAGTATTTTTTATTTAATTTGATCTTTCAATTGAAATAAATAATTTATATTATAAGCAAATGACAATAGTAAGTAAAGTACATACTAATTTAAGAATATACAGTACAAATATACAAAGTTAAAATAAAAAAAATAACAAATTTTTGTTTATAGAAAATATATATAAATAAAAATAATTAAAAAAAATTATATGAACAATGAGTATTAAAAATTTTATATTAATTTTTTTATAAATTTTAAATCCTAAATTCTCTCTTAATATTTTAATATTAAAAAATTTTAATTTTATTTAATTTTAATATTCTCTTTTAATATTTTTTTTATTTAATTTGATCTTTATAATGGAATAAGTAATTTACATTATAGCCAATGAGTTATAACTCAAATGGCATAGTCTCCCCCATATTCAATTAAGAGGTTGCGGGTTCGAGTCTCCTATCTTTGGTAAAAAAAAAGTAATTAAAAAATAATTTGTATAAATAAAAATAATTAAAAAATTATATAAATAATGAATATTAAAAATTTTATATTATGCAAAATTATATTTTTTAACGACCTTTTGACTATTTTTTTTAAAAAAATTTAATCTATGTATTAAAATTTAGTACTCTTTTGATTATAATTTGTCAGTACTCTTTTTGTATTTAATTTGGTCTTTCTAATGGAATCAATAATTGAAATTATAAAAAAGTATATTTTTATTTTTTAAGTTAAAATTTAAATAGATATAATTTAAATTAAAAAATTAATTAAAATTTTTAATTTAAAAATTAAATTATCTCTATCTAAAATTTAATTAAAAAATAAAAATATACCTTTTTTATAATTTCAATTATTGATCCTATTAGGAAGACCTTTTTTATTTCAATTATTTTTATTTATACAAATTTTTTATAAAAAAATTGTTATTTTTTATTTGACTTTGTATATTTTTACGGTATATTATTGAATTAATATGTACTTTACTTACTATTGTTATTTATTTATAATATAAATTATTTTTTTTTTTACCAAAGATAAGAGACTCGAACCCGTAACCTCTTAATTGAATATGGAGAGATTATGCCATTTAAGTTATAACTCATTGGCTATAATATAAATTACTTATTCCATTATAAAGATCAAATTAAATAAAAAAAATATTAAAAGAGAATATTAAAATTAAATAAAATTAAAAATTTTTAATATTAAAATATTAAGAGAGAATTTAGGATTTAAAATTTATAAAAAAATTAATATAAAATTTTTAATACTCATTGTTCATATAATTTTTTTTAATTATTTTTATTTATACATATTTTCTATAAACAAAAATTTGTTATTTTTTTATTTTAACTTTGTTTCACTGTATATTCTTAAATTAGTATGTACTTTACTTACTATTGTCATTTGTTTATAATATAAATTATTTATTTCAATTGAAAGATCAAATTAAATAAAAAATACTAAATTTTAACATATAATTTATTTTTTTTTAAATTAAGAACAAAAAATGTTGAAAAAAAATATAATTTTGCTTAATATAAATTCATGTATTTTTGAGTATATAAATTTAAGTAAAAAATATATAAAATTTAAATTATTAAACAAAATTATGTGTCAAAATTTTAATTATAATTTTTTAGTATTCTCTTTTAGTATTGTTTTTATTTAATTTTATATTTTTAATGCCCATTCATCCACTGCTGTATACCAGATGCGGTCACTCAATGCCTCTTTCGCATCGCTGCGGGTTCTCTTTCTCTCCAACCTTATCACTAAATGCTTAGATAGGGTGAAAATGGAGGTTTTTGTATATTTTTGTGTGTAATGTTAAGAGTTGTGGGTAACTCATAGTTGAGTCTTAGGGTGTGATATTAGAACATAAATCATGGCAGGATGTTGGGGATTATAGCTGACAAATAAATCGTAGTAGAATGCTGGGATTATAACTTACACATAAATCGTGGCAGGGTCTTGTGTTTTTGCCTGAAACCACGCAAATCCTCCTAACCTAGAACGATTTACATACAATTAATAAAGCTGGCAACCTTAGGACGATTTATGTGTTATTGCTCAGAAGTCATTCATGCATAAATCGTTCTAGGGTGTAATGGTTAACATATTATATAAACCACATTCCTCTAGCACGATTTATATAATATTAGGATTAGGGTATTTACGTATCAAAAATTGATTTAGGAGATTTGAGTAATTTTAGAACTTGTTTAATTTATTTAAGTAAAAAAGTCTATTTTTAATGAGAAAATTTTCACATGTGACAGTCACTTTATTGGCATAGTGCCATACCAGATAGGTACCGATATCGATTAGACATTTTATCTTATTGTATGAAACCAAATATCCAAAATATCCCTGACTTATGTTAGAAGTACCGAAAGGATAGTGAAAATGAGGCAACTATGTGGCTAAAGAAGGAATGAAGCTTAACACGCGCACAAAAATTGGTTGAAGCTGATGGGTTGTTTGTTTTAAGCCCTGGCGAAACATGAACAAAATATGGCTTCATTTTTTTCTGGTATTCATGAATATTTGATGTAATGGATTTAATGAGGGCAAAGATGGTTTATGTTTAATGAGGATAAAAAATTTGGTTGCCGAAAAAAAAAGTAAATTATTAATTCGATATCCGAAATGTTGACAAAAAAATTCTTGAAAGATATTATTAATAAAATAGTCCATGAATAATTTAAAAATACGATAAAAAGAATTAATAAATATTATTTTTTTTTATAAACAACAAAAAAACTTTTATATTTAGTAAATGACTTATTCATTATATCTAAATTTTTATGGTAATATTTGAATAAATATTTAGAAGGTACACAAAAAAAATTGGAATAAAATTTTATTTTATATTTTTAATTTAAAAAAATATAGTCATTCACAATAATATTTTTTTTAAAAATTCACTTCACAAAAAATTATCAAATTTTAAAAATGAAAAGATATTTTTTCCTAATAATGATTGTAAAAATTTGTATCAAAATTTGATTTCTAAAATTATTTTTTTAGAATATATATTTAATATCTAGTTCTTTATGTTGTATTTTAAAATTTTTCGAAGACTTATTTTTTATTAGTATTTTTTTTTGAATTCACAGTGTATTTATGCAATACCATTTGGATAGTTTACTTTTTAAAAAGAAAAAGTCTAGGGGGCCAGCAGTTTTATTGAATTTTGGCCAGCATGTAACCAGCAGAGGAAGGTGAGTCATTGGATGAAATTTCACACCAATCTCACACCATCAAATCATCATTGATGACTAGTTGATGGCTAACAATCACAAAAATTACTGACCCATAACATTGCTCTTTTAAAAAACCAAAAACTTTCACGACGAAAAAAATCTTTTTATTCTCTTTTAATGTCCCTAACTTATGGTACTTAATTGATTGCTTACGAATTACAACTTTTCTTACTAAAATAATTTTCTCTAGACATTTATATTAATAACATTCCAATATTTCACGTTTCCACTTTTCATGAAAACTGACCAAATTCTACATCTTTTGCTTCTGTTGGAATCACTCAAGTTCCACTTTCAAGCTTTTTCTCAAAACCTCATGTTACCTACATTACTTTCATTCCTTGCATATTAACTTTTTATGAATACTTTGGCCAATTTAGTATATCTTAACCTTTACGCACCACAAAAAGACTAAATTCTTTGTCCATGTGGTAAAATAAATAAAAGATAAATTAAATATAAAATAAAGATGTATAAATAGAAGATTCTATTATTAATATAATTAGCTCAATAATATTTATATATATATATATAATAATATTATATGTTGTATTGTGTATATATATACAAAAATAGAAAGAAGTATTAAAAATAAAGAGAGAGAATTGCATTTGTTTATTGTTACTATCTCAATATAATAAAGATGATTAATATTGCTATTAATATTATATGTAAAAAGTAATAGAAAATAGAATTTAAAATACTTATAAAATAAAAGAAGAGGAAGAGTTGTAGTAGAAATATAAGGAGAAGAGTATTTGATTGTAACATAAGGAGGGAATATATTTGTTTTATTATTGCTGTACCTACTATGCTTCAGAGTTCAGACCCTCCTCCTATTTATACTTGAACAATGCATTCTTTTTCAAAGCTTCATAAAGCTTAGTCATTCTTGAGAAATTGAAATTCTCTATTGGAAAAGCTAGCCGCCCAACATTGTGAAAAAAGTCACAATGTATTAAATGGGCATCCATTCATATATATCACAACACTCCCCCTTGGATGACCATTTAGGATTATTGCCTCGTTAAAACCTTACTAAAGGAAAGCCCTGTGGGAAAAACCTTAGTGAAGGAAAAAGAGTACAATATCCTTTGTGATGAGGACTGCCTCATTAAAAACCTTGTCAAGAAAAACCCAATGGGAAAAAACCTGACCAAGGAAAAAAGAGTACAGTCTCCCCCTCTTGCCGACATCATTTAATGTCTCGAAATCGGCGCATTCCAATCTCATGTACCAATCTTTCAAAGGAGGATTTTGGGAGTGAGTTTGTAAATAAATCTGCCAGATTGTCACTTGAACGGATCTGTTAGACATCAATTGTCCCTTGATTTTGAAGGTCATGAGTGAAGAAGAATTTGGGAGAAATATGCTTTGTTCTATCACCTTTGATGTATCCACCTTTAAGTTGAGCAATGCATGCTGTATTGTCTTCAAACAGGACAGTTGGAGCTATCTTATGATCAATCAGTCCACATGATGATAGAATATATTGAATCAGACTCCTCAGCCAAAAACACTCGCGACTAGCTTCATGAATCGCCAGTATTTCAGCATGATTAGAGAATGTTGCAGCAATCGTCTGTTTCGTGGACCTCCAAGATATAGCTGTACCACCATATGTGAACAGGTATCCTGTTTGAGATCTCCATTTATGTGGATCAGACAAGTATCCGGCATCTGCATAGCCAACTAATTGTGACTTGGATCCATAGGGATAAAACAATCCCATATCAACCGTCCCATGAAGATATCGAAAGATTTGTTTGATTCCACTCCAATGTCTTCTGGTTGGAGAGGAACTATATCTTGATAGTAAATTCACAGCAAATGATATATCGGGTCGCGTATTATTAGCAAGATACATTAGCGCTCCAATGGCACTAAGATATGGTACTTCAGGACCAAGGATATCTTCATTTTCTTCTTTAGGACGGAATTGATCCTTTTTCACATCCAAAGATCTTACAGTCATTGGTTTACTTAATGGATGTGACTTATCCATATAAAATCTTTTCAAGATCCTTTCTGTGTATGTTGTTTGATGAATAAAGATCCCACCTTTTATATGCTCGATTTGCAGGCCGAGACAAAACTTAGTCTTTCCAAGATCTTTCATCTCAAACTCTTCTTTTAGAGTTTTTATAATTGTTGGAATCTCTTCAGGAATCCCAATGATATTTAAATCATCAACGTACACAGCAATTATAATGAACCCAGATGTAGTTTTCTTTATAAAAACACATGGGAAGATATCATCATTTTTAAATCCGTTTTTGGCCAGATACTCAGTAAGACGATTATACCACATTCGTCCAGATTGTTTTAGACCATATAAAGATCTTTGCAATTTGACTGAGTATAACCCTTGCGAATATTCATTGGATGGTTTAGATATTTTTAGTCCTTCAGGGACTTTCATATAGATATCCCGATCTAATGAGCCGTACAAATAGGCTGTTACCACATCCATTAAATGCATATGCAATTTATGATATGCAGATAAACTGACCAAATAGCGCAATGTTATCGCATCCACTACAGGGGAATACGTTTCTTCATAATCTATACCGGGCCTTTGTGAAAAACCTTGTGCCACAAGTCGGGCTTTGTAGCGCACAACTTTATTTTTCTTATTTCGTTTTCTCACAAATACCCACTTATATCCAACAGGTTTTACATCTTCAGGTGTACGGACTACAGGTCCAAAGACTTCACGTTTTGCAAGTGAGTCTAATTCAGCCTTCATGGCTTCTTTCCATTTTGGCCAATCATTCCTTTGTCGACATTCTTCGACTGATCTTGGCTCAAGATCCTTACTTTCATGCATGATATCTAATGCCACATTATATGCAAATATTTCATTGACAATTGTCTTATTTCGGTCCCATTTCTCTCTTGTAAAGACATAATTTATTGAGATCTCGTTATTTTCACAATTTTCAGGTACCTGAACGTCTTCTGGCGTTATATCAGAATTTTGGACAACTGCCGGTGTCTTTACTATGTCTTTTTCAACAGGAATCGTATTTACCTCTTTTCTCTTTCGGGGATTTTTATCTTTGGAACCGACAGGCCTGCCACGTTTCTGGCGTGTATTTGCTTCCGCGGCTATTTGTCCTACTGGGACACCAATTCGAATTGGGGCATTTTCCGTCCTGCCACGCTTCTGGCGTGAATTTGCTTCAGTGGCTACTTGTCCTGCTGGGACGTCAATTCGAATTGAGGCATTTTCCGCTGGTATGTAAGATTTGGTTATCCTCTTTGTATCGGAAAATGCATCAGGCAATTCATTTGCTATCCTTTGCAAA
Organism: Arachis stenosperma; assembly: GCF_014773155.1. NCBI lineage: Eukaryota > Viridiplantae > Streptophyta > Magnoliopsida > Fabales > Fabaceae > Arachis > Arachis stenosperma. The sequence continues at coordinate 15,709,056 of NC_080379.1, forward strand.
TGTATAATCTTTTGAACTTCTAGTTCACATTGCCCTGATCGAGGATCTAAATGCATCAACGATGATGCATTCCAATTAAGTTCCTTTTCAGAAAGCTTATTCTCTCCCCCTAATGTTGGAAATTTTGATTCATCAAAATGACAATCCGCAAACCGGGCTTTAAACACATCACCAGTTTGTATCTCAAGATACCTCACTATAGAGGGAGAATCATATCCAACATATATCCCCAATTTTCTTTGGGGTCCCATTTTGGTGCGATTAGGTGGTGCAATGGGAACATATATCGCACACCCAAATATTCTTAAATAGGAAATATTTGGCTGCTGGCCAAAAGCTAATTGCATAGGAGAGAATTGATGATAACTCGTTGGCCTCAAACGAATAAGTGCTGCGGCATGTAAAATAGCATGCCCCCAAACCGAGGTTGGGAGATTTGTTCTCATAAGTAAGGGTCTAGCAATTAATTGGAGGCACTTAATAAGTGATTCTGCTAACCCATTTTGTGTGTGAACATAAGCTACTGGATGTTCAACACTTATTCCATTAGCCATACAATAAGCATCAAAATCTTGGGAAGTAAATTCACCAGCATTATCAAGACGAATTACTTTCATTGGATTTTTTGAAAATTGTGCTTTTAATCGAATAATTTGAGCCAATAATCTCGCAAACGCCAGGTTGCGAGAAGATAATAAGCACACATGTGACCATCTCGAAGATGCGTCTATTAGGACCATAAAATATCTAAAAGATCCACATGGTGGATGAATAGGTCCACATATATCATCTTGAATCCTTTCTAGGAATTCAGGGGATTCAAATCCAACCTTTACTGGTGATGGCCTTAAAATTAACTTTCCCTGAGAACATGCAGCACAACAAAATTCACTAGTTTTAAGAATCTTCTGGTTCTTTAGTGAATGTCCATGAGAGTTTTCAATAATTCTCCTCATCATGGTTGTTCCCGGATGACCCAATCGGTCGTGCCAAATTATGAATTCATTTGGGCTAGTAAACTTCTGGTTTACAGTGACATGTGATTCAATTACACTAATCTTGGTATAATATAACCCAGATGAAAGTGAGGGTAACTTTTCTAATATAACTTTCTTATTTGAATCATGAGTTGTGATACATAAATACACATGATTTTCCTCATTCATTGTCTTAACATGATATCCATTTCGGCGAATATCTTTGAAACTCAACAAGTTCCTCAAAGACTTGGTAGATAATAGTGCATTATTTATTATAAATTTTGTTCCTCCAGGAAACAAAATTATAGCTCTTCCGGAGCCTTCTATCACATTGCCTGAGTCAATAATAGTACTAACATATTCCTCTTTTGGCACAAGATGGGTAAAATATATATCACTTTTGAGAATAGTGTGCGAACTTACACTATCCGCAAGGCATACATCTTCATTACATATCCTTGCCATTTTCTTCAAAAACAAATAATAATAAAATGAGTAATATGCACAGTTAAATTGAATACTTGATCAGAATTATTTTTCTAAGAAACACTGTACATAAAATAATGTCATATACTGAAATTTTATTTTAAAATTTGACACATTTAATAATTTCAAAATTCATAAACATTAATATTTCATTATTTATGTACATCACATTTGAAACTTAAATACATAGAAAACAAAAATTAACAATAAGTTCTTTACATTATTTATTTACATATATACTTCACAATCCCACATATTAAACTATTCCATCATTGATCAAATGACCAATATTTCCTTCAGGATCCTCAAAGAAATCAGATACATCATAATGAGTGGTGGAGTTCTCAGCATCATTTGAAACAAAATTTGTTTCCTTTCCTTTGTCGTTCTTTTTCAAAGATGCCTAGTAAAGATCGACTAGGTGCCTTGGGGTACGACAGGTACGTGACCAATGGCCCTTTCCACCACAGCGGAAACACTTCTCCTCGGTTGATTTATTCTACCCGATATTCCTTTCTTTATCCCACTTCTGGTGAGATCCTCTCTTTTGAACATAATTCTTTTTCCTTCCATAATTTTTCTTATTATTAAAAGCTTGCCATTTACCTCTTCTGGGGTAATGATTTGCCGCATTTACTTCAGGAAATGGGGCGGCGCCAGCTGGGCGTGTCTCATGATTTTTCAATAACAACTCATTGTTGCGTTCAGCAACAAGAAGGCAAGAAATTAACTCAGAATATTTTTTAAATCATTTCTCTCGATACTGCTGCTGCAGGAGCACATTCGAGGCATGGAAGGTTGAGAACGTTTTCTCCAACATATCATGATCAGTTATTTTTCCCCCACACAATTTCATTCGTGAGGTGATTCGAAACATTGCAGAATTATATTCATTTATAGATTTAAAATCTTGTAAACGCAAATGCGTCCATTCATATCGGGCATGAGGAAGTATCACCGTTTTCTGATGATTATACCTTTCTTCAAGGTCTTTCCAAAGATCTGCAGGATCTTTTAATGTAAGATATTCATTTTTCAATCCTTCGTCAAGATGACGACGAAGAAAAATCATGGCTTTAGCTTTATCCTTCTGGGATGCATTATTTTCAGCCTTAATGGTATCTCCAAGATCCATTGAATCAAGATGGATTTCAGCATCTAATATCCATGATAAATAATTGTTTCCAAATATATCAAGAGCATTGAATTCAAGATGAGAGAGCTTTGACATAATGAAAATGTTACCTGAGTCTTCCTAAATATTTGATCAGAGTCTCGTGCTGATAACGTGTTGTAAAATAAATAAAAGATATATTAAATATAAAATAAAGATGTATAAATAGAAGACTCTATTATTAATATAATTAGCTCAATAATATTTATATATATAAAATAATATTATATGTTGTATTGTGTATATATATACAAAGATAGAAAGAAGTATTAAAAATAAAGAGAGAGAGAATTGCATTTGTTTATTGTTACTATCTCAATATAATAAAGATGATTAATATTGCTATTAATATTATATGTAAAGAGTAATAGAAAATAGAATTTAAAATACTTATAAAATAAAAAAAGAGGAAGAGTTGTAGTAGAAATATAAGGAGAAGAGTATTTGATTGTAACATAAGGAGGGAATATATTTGTTTTATTATTGCTGTACCTACTATGCTTCAGACCCTCCTCCTATTTATACTTGTACAATGCATTTTTTTTCAAAGCTTCATAAAGCTTAGTCATTCAGAAATTGAAATTCTCTATTGGAAAAGCTAGCCGCCCAACATTATGAAGAAAGTTACAATGTATTAAATGGGCATCCATTCATATATATCACAACAATCTACATATTTTTATCACTAAAATTACTCAATTTCTATCTCAATTAATGTATGAATTACTTTTTTTCATTAAATATTTCTAGCTAATTCCTTAATTGCCTTATTTGATTATACCCTTCGTGGATAATGTCAACAACGCAAATTTCATATATTTTGTGATTTATTAGTACATTCTCATCATCACTGACCTACTTCTACATTGCAAGGTCGCTTATTCATCTAAACCATCAAGTGTAGCTGGAAAAAATCATAAAACACACTAATTACTATCCATCTTGACTCTAACAATATTCTTATATGATAAATTCTTTGTCAAATAATTGTTTTTTCTTTTTCTTTTTTTTTTACCTTTTACTTGACTTTTTTTTTCCTTTTGCTTTCAATCAATACTACTTTCCTTTCCCATTTTTGGTCCCATAATCATCCCTGTAACTATATATATTTCTGAATTTGAATCCTCTAAATTTTAGATTTTCACTTTAAAAGATAAAGTAAGATCTCTTACCATTAAATATTTTTTTTATATTTTTTCTTGAACTCATATATAAAATAAATGGTAATAGATTATTCTTTACCCTTTAAAATGAAATTCAAAATTTTATGTCTAACGTTTTGATTTTTTTTTTGATCAAATAATTAATGCTTTGGTTATTATGACTCGTCCAAATTATTGTTTTCAGACTCATTGTCCAAAAAAGGCCCAAGCACTCTGGCCCATTATCTCCAATTCCATAATGCAGCTGCCCATACACTGGGTTGTTGAGTGTTGAGCCGCCATCGCAAGGTTTATACACTCAAGACATCCACTTAGAATTTTCAATCTACATGCTTTGGTTAAGGGGACATTCAGTAAATCTCTCACAGTGTTCTGCATAATCACATCATCACGTCAAAAATAGTCGGCAAAATCTGACCATTCAACATATTTTATCTAATATCAATCGCTCCAAAATCATTTCTATACCAAGTAAACTAGTACATGTGAAACTTTTTCTATCAAATATAGTATTTCATTTATGTACGGACTATATATTTGTGTTTTTTAGAAAGAATTACTAGGTGGTTAAGTGTACTTTGCCATCCACAAGAATAGATATATAAAAATGTGTCTTCATACATTGTTGTTGAATTTGATTCACGTTTCTTGGATGCATTGTATGTAGAAATTAGCATCAATAGTTTCTTACCCATGAGAAGTCACAAAATTCATTGACATTTTGTAATATTACTGTTGAATCAAGTAATTACTTGAGGCTTACTTAAAACATTGTATAGAACAGAAGTCTGCTTATGATTGACCAACAAATTGCTTCTTCCAGCAAACTTGTAGTTTTATTAAGAAGATGAGGCTGGGATCCTAAACTTAAGGTGAAATATATGTATTATATAAAAGTAAAACAATTGGTAACTGTGGAAGAAAACAGATAACTGAATTCTCAAGTGGTGGTCGCAGCCAGAGTATTTTAGATTCCATGTATTAACACACCATTACATCTAATCATGTGCTTGATTATTCTCATCTTATCGCTTTTTCTCCACGAAACAACTAGTAACTTGTGATCATTCCCTAATGATACTTTGATTCTTTTCAAATGGTGCTTTGTTCTGAAGCATAAAACCCTCTTTCAAAATAAGAAGGTGATACACAATGTTGAAGTAAGGTAAGCAATTAAGTAAAAACTAAAATACAAATTTGCATATAGAATTAAGTCTTGCTAATTGGTGTTTCAAAATATTCTTCTAATTTAATATTTTACTGCATACATTGAATTGTGCTAGCCAGAGTGTTGTGTAACTTCAAGTTATAGCAAATTATATTTTTTGGTAATAGTCAAATTAGTTCCTAAAAAATATTTCTTTCTTAAATTTTTTGATTTATCAATTAAATTGATCATTTAAAAATTATAAATTAATTATTTTTGTCCTTTAGTCACTTAATTAATAATTTTCCTCATCTATTGTTGATATAGAATGTTAATTCACATCATATATAACACTTAGTATATCCAATTAAACGTTGAACAAATATATTGATGAAAATTTATTAACTTAGTATCATTGGGTTATATTAGGATTATGCTTTATATAATTGAAAAAAAAATAGATTAAATTAATAAATTTTTATAAATATATTTATTCAACATCTAATTAAATATGTTAAGTGTCATGTATGATGTTAATTAATATTCTATATATCAATTGTTGATAAAAATTATTAATTGAATGATGAAAAGACAAAAATAATTAATTTATAATATTTAAAGAATTAATTTGATTGAGAAAGAGACAAATTTAGAAAATAATTCGATTCGTAGATGAAGGAACCTTTGTCTATGCTGATCAATACAAAATGAATGTCATTGCATTAAGTTATACTCTTTTTTTTTTAATAAATTCGAATATCTCATTAATTACACACACGAATATATTGCGTCTGATATAAGAATAATGAATGAACGTGAGAAGAGGCTTATTTCATAAATAGGCATAAGAAAGCTATATATACTATATAGCCCAAAATTAAAATTAATAATAAAGAAACGAATCTCCTTGAATAAAATAGACAATATATATATTAAGTCAAGAGTAGCAATGTACGTAATTAGTTACTTAAAGAGAATGGTTGTATTAATTAAGCTTAAAGAGAAGGGCTTAACAAAGTGGCCTATATATCCAAGCTAAGCTAATAATTAATAATAAGCTTGGCTAAGGCATTGGTTAATCACACTTCACATGGTTTAATTTGCCTATTAGGCTTAGCTATTACAAGTGCTATATATAGAGTCATATAGGTTAGGTTAGTGGCCTACTATTTTGATCGAATGTGGATTTGACCAATAAGCTAACTCATGTCACTAACTAATCTCAGTTGTTTTCAAAGAATTTTCTCAGATGCTTTTCCATGACACCACTATTATTCTTTCCATCTAAACTATGATGAGTTGTATTTTAATTTTTTGTTTTTAAAACAAAAGTATGGTAAATATATATTTCTTTTATTATAGAAATTGCAAAAACAAAATAGAAACATAATTTTTTTCCAAAAACAGAAAATTATTGTATGTTCCTTATTGCAAAAAAGTATTTTTATTTCTTCATTTTTATATTTTTATTTAAAAAATATCATCCAAATGTTGTTATTTCTAGCTGGCTACATTAATTTTTCTCATTTATCATATCGGATGTCTATTCTCTCTTCATATATATTGAATATGCGAGATCCAACATATTCCTATCATATGCCAATTTAATTTATAAAATTACGAGTATATATTCAAATAAGTTTTTTAAAATTTCGTATAGTACGTTTTTATCTTTAAAATTTTTTTATTATATTAAAATTTAAATTTTATAAAAATAAAATATATAAATTTTTATTTCAATTAGATTTGTTGTTTTTACATAAATAAATCTTAAAAAATGTGACAGAATTTTTTTAGAATTCAAAAATTTTGATATAATAATTTTTTTAAAAAAATAAAAAGTCTTATACAAAATTTTTTAAATATTTATTCGAGCATATACTCTCAAATTTTTCATTCCTATTAATATAATATTACGTTAGATGTGTATAGATAATCAAATTCGAGAAATTCCTTTTGAACAATCATAAATTTAATAAGTCATCAAATTCTATGAGTGACCTGGGGCAGTGTGCCTAGATGATTTCACGTTTCGTCCATGATGAACAAAGAACTCGATCATATTGATGGACTGCTTAGGGTGCACTATGCGTAAACCTTATTAATATATAATTCATATTTTTATGGGCAATTTACGTAAATAAATAAAGTGAGAGAGTTATTTACGTAAATGTGCAAATCTGTATGTTGTTATGATTTTGTGCAAAATGGATTTATATGTAAACCGTGGCAACCCACCACGGTTTCTAAACATGCATAAACCGTGGGAGGTCACCACGGATTAGGAGCAAATTTTTATAGGAGGAAACCGTGGTAGGTCACCACGGTTTATGAAGGAAATTTGGCAAGAATAAACTGTGGGGAGTCACCACGGTTTATGAAGAAACTTGTTTGCACATAAAACCTTGTGGGTCACCACGGTTTATGTGTGGTAAATAATGGCCAGAAAACCTTGTTAATTTTATGTCCAAGAGACACAACTTATTTTTTATTTTTTTATTATTCTTGTTAAATTTTTTATAATTATATTTTTTATTATTATATTTTTCATCTCAAATTTTTTTAATGAAAAAAATGAGAATAAATTAGATTTTCATAATTTGTTCTAGTTTATCACCAAGCAGAATTACAAGAACACAAAATTTTGTGTCTCTATCCATCAGTGTCTTGTCCTGTCCTATTTTCAGTGTCTTATCCTATTTTGTTGTTGAAAACAAAGGCAGCCTAATAAATACACACTATATAGTACATTTTATAAAGAAAAAAAATCATCTATTTCTATTGAATATTTATAATAAAATTTTTTCGTTCTCTTTATATATTATTGACTAATATATACTATAAAATTTTTACATGTATTATCAATTAGTTTTTCATTATGTTTATTCCTATTTTTCATTGTACACTATATTTAAATATTTATTATACTATAAAAAATATTAATGAACATAATAAAATAATTACTTATTAATATTTTTTAGAGTACTCATTAATATTCTTAAAATATAATAAATATTTTTTATTTTAAATTTAACAAATACTAATGTATCAATATACACTTATATGTGAATTTATTAAATCTATATAAAAGATTTAATCAATAAGCATGTTAATGAATATTAATATACCAATATTAACAAGTAATTATTTTATTGTACTCATTAATATGTTATAGTGTAATAAATCTTTATTTTATAAATGAAAAAATAAAGATGTATATAATGAGAGAGGTCACCTTAAGCTTAAACGAACATTTGAGTAGTTTTTATAAGTTCGCCTAAGATTTTGAAAACTTCATAAAAACTCAAAATAAAAAATAAAAACACAGATTCCAAACATTAATGTTAGTGTAATTTATTTTTAAAAATATTTTTTTATTTTATAATAGAAAAAAATCCAAAAATTTCATGGTGTTTATTATTAGAGTCTAATTTTTTTCTAATTTATTTTACATAACAAATTTTAAATATTTTAAATTTATTAAATTTCATCATCTTAAATTAAATATTAATTTTTTATTTTTTAGTAAATAGACATCAATTTTTTAAGCACTATAAAAATCATTTTCTTAGTATTATCTGATTTTTTTTATTGTACTCTTTCTATTATAAAAATAATAATTTTTATAATAAACAGCTTTGTGTCTCTTGGACATAAAATTAACAAGGTTTTCTGGCCATTATTTACCACACATAAACCGTGGTGACCCACAAGGTTTTATGTGCAAACAAGTTTCTTCATAAACCGTGGTGACTCCCCACGGTTTATTCTTGCCAAATTTCCTTCATAAACCGTGGTGACCTACCACGGTTTCCTCCTACAAAAATTTGCTCCTAATCCGTGGTGACCTCCCACGGTTTATGCATGTTTAGAAACCGTGGTGGGTTGCCACGGTTTACATATAAATCCATTTTGCACAAAATCGTAACAACAAACAGATTTGCACATTTACGTAAATAACTCTCCCACTTTATTTATTTACGTAAATTGCCCTATTTTTATCTTATACAATTGTGATAAAAATCGCTTGTCCCCTTTTAAGTTTTAGGTAAATTTTACATAGACTTTTTTTTGTTTTATATGGGAAGTTTTCTCGTTCGAGATAATTGTTAGGCATGCTTAAGTTCTAGTAACTGCCTTTAGCTAAATCAGTTAGAATGCAACTAGTTCTGTTCAGTCCATTAGTTGCTGAGTTGGAATTAGTTAGTGGTTAGAAAACTCTAGAAACTATTGATTATAAGTAACAATACTTGCTGCTACAGAAATTACCTTTTTGGTTCACAATACAATTCACAGATTCATTCCTTTCTTTCTGCTTCTCTCTCTCTCTCTTTTCTCTAAACCTTCACATCAGATCTCTGAGTCTTCTTGGTTCAGGTTCTTGATACCTTTCATGGTATCAGAGCTTGGTACCACAGCTTTCGTAACAGTCTAAGAAAGCAGATCTGGTCCAAGTGAAGCTTAACTACAATGGCTCAAGTGTTTACAGCAACACCGATTTCAATGAAATTGGATGAGGATAATTACCTGCAGTGGAAAGATCAGGTGGAATCAACAATTGAAGGAAATGACATGTTGAATCACATCACAGGAGAAGGAATACCACTGCAATTTCTAGTCTCAGAGGACGGTGGAGCTGGCACAGTGAACCCTGAGTTTCAGAAATGGAAGAGGCAAGATGCACTCTTAAAGTCATGGTTGTTAGCTTCAATGAGTAAAGCGTTCACAACAAGAATGGTTGGCTGTACCTTTACGTGTTGCAGCTGAAGGCAAAGGCAAAGGTGATGCAGCTGAAGAACAAGCTGAGCACCATTCAGATCGGTGCTTCTGTCACTGAGTATGTACTGTCAATAAAAGGGATTATAGATGCATTAGCCTCTGTAGGAGAATCCATGAAAGAAAGTGACCATGTAAACGCAATCTTGAACGGCCTGACTGAGGAATACTCTTCGTTGATAACCTCTGTTCTGACCACAGCAAGATATCAAGGTATAACAGTAGGTGAGTTAGAAGCTTTACTCTTAGCACATGAAAGCATGTTATCAAGATTCAGGAGACCAGAAGCTTTTATTCAAGCTAATCTAGCTCAGCACTTTAGAGGTGGATTCAGGGGTAGTTCTCGAGGCAGAGGTGGCCGGCCGTATAGAGGAGGCAGAAGCTCATATATGGGCAGAGCAACACAAGGTCACCCCTCATCTGGCTATGGAAGGGGACAGTATGGAAGAGGAAACTACAATAATTCAAGAAACTATGAAGATTCAAGAAACTATAGTCAAGAAAGGAATTACTCTCAATTTTCTCAATCTAATAAGCCACAATGCCAGGTCTGTGACAAAATAGGTCACACAGCAAAAACATGCTGGTATAGGTACAGTGAGGAACAGTATGATGCAGATTACAATGAAGAAGGCTATAACAATCAGATCTCTCAACCCAAGGCCAACTATAGTAATGTGCTGACAACTCCAGCAACCATTCAGGATCCGAACTGGTACCCTGATTCAGGTGCTACACACCATATGACACATGATGAGCAGAATCTAATGGAGAAGGAGGAGTATGGAGGAGATGAGCAAGTTGTGATAGGCAACGAAACAGGTTTGCAAATCAATTATGTTGGTAATTCGTGCTTTAAATCTGATTTGAGCTCTAGGTTGTTCTTAATGAGAAAATTATTGCACGTACCTGAAATCACTAAGAATTTGATGAGTGTGTACCAATTCTGCTGTGATAACAAAGTATTCTTTGAATTTCATGCTGATAAATGTTGTGTTAAATCACAGGAAAACAAGAAAGTTATTCTTCAAGGGAGTGTTGATAAGGGGTTGTATAAGTTTGTCAGATTCACCACTGCACACACACCAGCAGCCTATGTTTCGTCAGTAAAAGGCTTGAATCAGCTTCTTCTTTGGCATGCTAGATTAGGACACCCAAATAAAAATGTCATGTCAAAAGTTCTGAGTGCTTGTAATCTTTCTTTTACAATTGATAAACTAGAATGTCCAGCCTGTTGTATTGGCAAGTCGCATCAATTACCTTTTCCTATTTCACAAACAGTGTACACAAAGCCATTAGAACTTGTATATACAGATATTTGGGGACCAGCACCCATATCTGATAATAATGGAAATTGGTATTTTGTAAATTTCATTGATGCATTCTCAAAGTTTACTTGGATATACCTTCTTAAAACTAGAGCTCAGCTTAAATCAGTCTTTAATCACTTTCACCAAATGATTGAACTGCAATTAGACACAAAATTAAAAATGGTACAAAGTGACAATGCGGCTGAATATGTTGGCTTGTCAAAGATTTTGCAGGAAAAAGGAGTTTGTCACAGGTTCTCTTGTCCGCATGTACATCAGCAAAATGGCTCAGCAGAAAAAAAACACAGGCATGTAGTTGAGATGGGACTAACGCTGCTGGCTGGAGCCTCAATGCCAACCAAATTCTGGGGAGAGGCGTTTACAACAGCAGCCAAGTTAATCAATGTGTTACCCACACCAGTTTTACATGGACAGTCACCTACGGAAAAATTGTTTGGGAAGAAACCTCCTTATGAGAACCTAAGAGTGTTTGGGTGCCTATGCTTTCCTCACCAAAGACCTTTCAACAAGTACAAATTAGATTTCAGATCATCACCCTGTACATTTATAGGGTATGGTACAACACAAAAAGGGTATAAGTGTCTCACTCAACAAGGAAAAATCATCACAACCCCAAATGTAATTTTCTTTGAAGACAGATTTCCATTTGAAGAAGCAGCTAAGCAGGGACAGATGCCAGTTGATCCAAGCTCAACTCCAACAGTTTCAATAATGCCTAGAATTCCCTCAATCGACATTGATAGTGGACAGCAGCAGCATCCCAGTTCAGACTCAACACAACAGCACCAGCAATCAGTAGCAACAGCTCAGCAACATGACACAATCCTGAGACAACAAACAGCACGTGCAAGTGAAGATATGCAGCAGCGCAGTCCAATGGCAAGTTCAGCAGCTTCAATGGTTCCAAGGATTCCTTTAATCAATATTGAAAGACAGCAACAATCAGGAAGCATCACTGACATAATCAGACAACAACAACCACACCAACACATGATCAACTCTACAAACAATAGACAGCAGCAGCAGTCACAATTGGCAAGCCTAGCAATCAATGTACAACAGCAGAACCGGCAACAATTGAACAATTCAATGGTCAATCCACAACATCAGCTTCAGGACAAATTGAACACAAACAATAGACAGCAGCAGCAGTCACAATTGGCAAGCCTAGCAATCAATGTACAACAGCAGAACCGGCAACAATTGAACAATTCAATGGTCAATCCACAACATCAGCTTCAGGACAAATTGAACAGCTCAACAATCAATAGACATCAGCAGCCACAATCTTTAATCAATTCATCAACCACTCCAAAACAGCAGCAACAGCAGCAACTATTAGTCAATTCAGCAACAAGGTTCAATACACAACAGCAGCCTCAAGACCAGATGGATAGCTCAACAATCAATATACAACAGCAGCCACAACCTTCAATCAATACAGCATCCAGTCCACGGCAGCAGCAGCAGCAACCACTAGTATCACTAATCAATTCAGCAAACAGGCAGGAACAGCAACCACAATTAAAGAACAATTCAAGACTCAACACACAACAACTACAACAATTAAGAATTAGTTTACAACAGCAGCAGCAGCAAACAATACCTTACACACAGCAGCAGCAAGAATTAAGAAATCAGCAGCACCAATCAAGACCTTACACACAGCAGCAGCAACAATTAAGAAGCATCAATTCACAACAGCAGCAGCAGCAAACAATACCTTACACACAGCAGCAGCAACAATTAAGAAATCAGCAGCAGTCAAGACCTTACACACAGCAACAGCAACAATTAAGAAGCAGCCCTAAGATTGTTTATACACAGCAACAACAATAATTAAGAAGCATCAATTCACAACAGCAGCAGCAGCAAACAATACCTTACACACAGCAGCAAGAATCAAGAAGTCAGCAGCAGCAGTTAAGAACTTACACACAGCAGCAGCAACAATTAAAAAGTACCCCTGAGACTATCTACACACAGCAGCAGCAACAATTAAGAAGAGGCAGCCCTGAGACTATTCAACAGCAACAAAATTTACCAATTAGAATAACAACACTTCAAAGACCAGTAGCAGCTTCAGCAACCCCCATCCTAATACCTATAAATGATGTTGAAGTTGCCTTGCCACTTGATGAAGAAGCACCTCCAGCAGCACCAACAGTAAATACACACTCTATGGTCACCAGAAGCAAAGCTGGTATCTTCAAACCAAGAGTGTTTCTAGCTAGTATGGAGCCAAGGAATGTACAGCAAGCACTTCAATCCTCTGAATGGAAGGCAGCTATGGATTTGGAATATGAAGCTCTGTTGAAAAACAAAACTTGGGAACTAGTCACCCTTCCTCCCAATAGAAAAGCAATAGGAAGCAGATGGGTATTCAGAATTAAGTACAATTCTGATGGGTCGTTACAAAAATACAAGGCAAGGCTGGTAGCTTAAGGGTACTCACAGAGACCAGGGTTTGATTTCACTGAGACATACAGCCCAGTGGTCAAACCCACTTCAATCAGAATTCTATTGTCAATTGCCCTAGCTGAATCATGGACAATCAGGCAATTGGATGTGAACAATGCCTTTTTACATGGAGACTTGGCGGAAGAAGTGTACATGAAGCAGCCAAAGGGGTATGAAAAAGGGGATTCCACACTAGTCTGTAGATTAACCAAGGCCCTCTATGGATTAAAGCAAGCCCCTAGAGAGTGGTATCACAAGCTTGCCAAAGGATTAACAGAAATTGGGTTCAAAGCAACCAAATCAGATGTGTCAGTATTTCTAAGGGTAATGAATGGAGTGAAGACCTTTATGTTGGTGTATGTTGATGATATAATCATCACAGGAGAATCTGAAATACAAGTACAGGAAGTAATTGAAAAACTGAATGCCAAGTTTGCACTTAAAGACATGGGCAATCTTCACTACTTTCTTGGAATTCAGGTAGCTAAGACAAGTGATGGAGGACTGCTTCTTTCTCAACAGAAGTACATCAATGAAGTATTGAAGAAAGCAAACATGGAAGGTTGCTCAAGCTGTCACACCCCTCTGCCCTCAACAGTAAAGCTTTCAGCCCATGGTGATTCCAACTTTGATAACCCTCAACTGTATAGGTCAATTATTGGCAGCCTACAATATCTAACTGTGACTAGACCTGAAATTTCATATAGTGTACACAAGATGTCACAATTTGTACAAGCTCCTCTAAATACTCATTGGAGGATGGTAAAGAGAATACTCAGATATCTCAATGGTACAATAAAACATGGATTGCGCCTGAAGAAGGCTAACTCTATAAAAGTCACAGCCTACAGTGACTCAGATTGGGCTGGAGACCCTGATGATAGAAAGTCGACAAGTGGGTACTGTGTGTTTCTTGGCTCCAATCTAATTTCCTGGGCTTCAAGAAAGCAAACAGCAGTAGCAAGATCAAGCACAGAAGCAGAATATAGGAGTATGGCAGATCTGGTAGCTGAGCTAATTTGGGTGAAAAACTTAATGAGTGAGCTACAATTTCCACTAAAAGAGGTACCTATGGTCTACTGTGACAATTTAAGTGCAGTTCTACTTGCTGCCAACCCAATCCTACATTCAAAATCCAAACACTTTGAGATAGATCTTCATTTTGTCAGAGATCATGTGAATAGTAAAGACATTAGAGTAAGTCACATTCCAGGAACCATGCAAGTGGCTGATATCCTAACAAAGGCTGTGTCTTCTGACAACTTTCTATACTTCAGGACTAGACTGAACATTGAGGAATTGGATAGCACAGCTGCAGAAATAAAAGGCAGAAAGGTCAAAAGCAATGATCAGCAGAGCAATACAACTAGAGATGATGATACATGATAGTCAAAGCAGGGCAAGACAAGAAAAAGGAGAAAGTAGAGATGATGTTAGGCATGCTTAAGTTCTAGTAACTGCCTTTAGCTAAATCAGTTAGAATGCAACTAGTTCTGTTCAGTCCATTAGTTGCTGAGTTGGAATTAGTTAGTGGTTAGAAAACTCTAGAAACTATTGATTATAAGTAACAATACTTGCTGCTATAGAAATTACCTTTTTGGTTCACAATACAATTCACAGATTCATTCCTTTCTCTCTGCTTCTCTCTCTCTCTTTTCTCTAAACCTTCACATCAGATCTCTGAGTCTTCTTGGTTCAGGTTCTTGATACCTTTCAATAATAAAAAACTAATTTTATGTTTTTAAATTATAAAGAATTTAATATTATGTTATAATATTTGAAAATTTTAACCGATAAAAGAAGATATACAAATGATTATATTTATAATAATTATTAACTTTTTTTGCATGTTTATGTAATTTAACATAATTTTAGTAAATGATTTTGAATTTCTTAATTAATGTACAAATGTCTAAAAAAATACTTATATATATAATGATGAGCTTATGCCACTAATTAAAATACTTTTATAAAGGGTGTAATCGGGGTTGGTTAATTCGGATTTACACGAAAAATATACTTGAACTAATTAAAATACAATTGTGTCAAAATTTGGATCAAATTCAGCATTTGTTTAACTCAGACTTAAACCAATTCAATTAAAATAAAATCGAATGAGTTTGGATAATTAGGTATTTGATTAAAATTTATAAAATAAATAAATTATAAAAAAATTATAGAAAAGAACAAAAAATACAATAAATATAAACAAAATAAAAAAATTAAAATTATAAATTATCATTACAGATAAATATTACAATTACAAATTAATATCAAAAGTCAAACCTACAAATTATATTTTTAATTGAATATATAAGTAATCGAGTATTCAGGGTTGGATCGAGTATTCATTACCGTTTAAACAAAATTTTAGCTTATTATATCCGGTTAAATTGTATGAAAAAAATATAAAAAAATTATTAAAATTTATTATTTTTGGTTATTAGTTAATTATTAATATTTAAAAATATAAAATAAAATATATTGTTAGATTATTAAATTAATAAAATTTGACTAAAAATAAAATTAATAAATAAATAAAAGTTAAAAACAAAAAATTTTATTGCCAACCATTTCTCTTGTATATATCGGTTTGGTTTGGGTTTGTTAGCATAATTGAGTTTTCACGATGCGCATAGACTCCTTCCTCTACATTATGCATGCAAAACAAGACTAATCACTAAAAGTAGAATTAATTAACTTGATAGGAACCATTAAACACATATACGAAGAAAAACACTACTATAGTGTATGTGTATAACTTAAAGGGTAAAAATTCAGCTGGAGTTGAGTTGTATTTATGTGAAATCATTAATTAAAAATTATTAAATAATTTAATATATTTGACTAAATTATTATTTAATATTTTTGAATCATTAATTTCACAAAAAAATAATTGTGCACACGAATATTCATCCACTTGAATCCATTCGGAAAATCCAATTAAGATTGATGGATCTTTCTAGTAAGAAATCTTGTTAACAAGAGCGAGAGCATTGCTATTCATCCAAGCAACATTAGCAATACTCGATTGGATCTTCTTCTGCAATGAAACCCTCACTTTCATTTCACCGATTCCATCCGTACAAGTGTACTCATCCGTAATTGCAGCACTCATCCATGTCTTTATGCTGTCCCACTCAAACCTCTCCTCCACCGTCCTCGTTCCATTCAGCCGCGCCAACTGCTTCGCCGACTGCTGCAGCCGGTCCACCGTGTCGTCTATGTTATCCCGGCAATCCGCCAGCACCGAACTCTCCGCTTTTGTTAGCTTCGTCGATCGGGATAGTTTTGTCAGCGTTCTGAACGAGCTCTTCGCTATCATTACCGTTATGTTAACGGCTACTTTTGTGAGTGTGACGCGGTTTGTTTTGACTTGCCATGCGTAGTGTGACAAGTAGTTGTAACAGAAATTAGGGTATGTGGTTGAATTGCACTCATCCTTTATGAATTTCTTGTATGTGTTTATGGATTTTTGTGTGGTGGGAGAGTAACTTGAAGATGATGTATGAACAAGGGTTGAGATTAATGCAATGGATACAAGTATTCTCAACATTATTGATGATAATGATGATTAATTATCTCTAGTATTAATGTATTAATGTGTATTAATGCAAAGCTAGAAGGAATGTAATGGTGGGTTTTATAAGGAAAATTTGTTATGATGAGTATTTGAGGTTCTTAGCAATGATGTGGTGGAAAAAGAATCAATGAGGAAATTAATTAAATCATGAAGATGAGTAATTAAAAATTGCTGGAAAATTCTGTAATGTTGATAAGCCAAATCTAAAGCGTGGAAGAAGGGGATAGCACATGCCACATGGTGATGATTTCATGGATACTGTTTTAGTTTCTTTTCTATGAATGTAACATCATGAATCACAATCTGATTTGAAGGAAAATGGAGTAGCTAGCACATGCTTGACTTATATATATATATATATATATTAAATGCATTTACAAGTACATATTACGCTAAAAAAATATGGAATAATTAATTGTGATTAAGCATGTAGTTTATCAACTAATTATAGTGACAATGTAAATCCTTATGGATAAAATATTATATTGAAAAATAATTAAATAAATAGAGGGGGAATATTCATGCATGCATGTCAATGAAGAGTGAAGGGAAACAATTAATAATAAAAATAGTTAGAGAAAGTATAGAGAGCCAATGAAATATTTGTACAATATGTACAATGGAGGTTTAGGGATGTCCGATTCAGTATTAGAGATATAACCATTAGTGTTATCTTTTTTCATTAGCGTAAGCTTTTGGGATGAGTGATATCATGACATGATAAAAATTAACTTAACTTTTTAGGATGAGTGATTTTATGACATGAGATGTTTATTATCCCTAGTATCCGAATGATTATTTTAGATAGTATGAGTGACGTTCATTTTATAACTCATATAGTCCATTGTATACATTGTACAAATATTCTATTAGCTCCCTAATAGAGCAACATATACTGAAACAAATTAACGTAGAAGGGCAACATATACTGAAACAAATAAGTTATATAACTGATATGGTTTGAACTCTGGATTAAAGATAAGCAAGGAAATTGGAATCAAAGGATGAGAAGGGGAAAAGAAGAGTTTACTATTGCTACTAGCTAGTTTTATTCTAGGAAGTGAGTTCAACATTTTTAATGTAGAAAGAAATAATTGGTTAATATTAATTTAAATATAACATAAAAAATAAGAAAAAATGTTAATCACTTAAATTTTTTATTTTATTTTGTTTTATAACTATGAAAAAGAGTTAATTCATAAAAAGAAATCACTACTTTAATATTTATCAATACTAGCGTTTCAATAGTTATGGCCGGCCGTTTTTTACTTTTTT
Organism: Arachis stenosperma; assembly: GCF_014773155.1. NCBI lineage: Eukaryota > Viridiplantae > Streptophyta > Magnoliopsida > Fabales > Fabaceae > Arachis > Arachis stenosperma. Next base: position 15,727,431 of record NC_080379.1, read on the forward strand.
TTTGTATAGATTAATTTAATTTATTAAATTTAAATATTAAAATTACAATGTACAGATATTTTTGGAGTAAATAATTTTTAGTAATTTTGACCAATATTTAATCAATACGAATATCACACTATTTTTAATAAATAAATGTTATTAATTTATGTGTATAAATTTTAGTAAATATAAATTATATGATAAATTATATATTTTTTTATACAAATTTTATGTAAATATGAATAAAAATTATTACTGACTAAATATTAATTTAAAGTAATAATATTTATTAGTTATATAATATTATTATATAATTTTTAATATAAAATAATTTTATATATATTAATTATATAATATTATATTAATAAAAATAATTAATTTTTTATTAATAATCTGAACGGATATCCAAAAAAGATAAAATTTAATAACTGTCTAAAATATTTTATATCATCAGTATATTAAAATCAAATTTTATATAGTATATAATGCATGTATGCTAGAAAAATATTTTAAATATAGATATACTTTATATGACAGAAAATATAAAATCAATCATCGTTTAATAGTTAAAACTTTTGTATAGAATTAATATCCTAAAGGTACTAGATTTTTTTTAAATGCCTGGACACAGCCTTTAGAAGTTTAGCACAAGCAACATCTATCTCTTTTGTAACAGCTATTTTGTTTGAAAGAGCTTTCACACTTCAAATTAAAATAAGATAGTGAAATAAAAGCAATTCTTCTTTCAATATGCGAATAAATTATTATTTATATTCACACAAATTTTAAATGTTAATAAATATACTCAGAAAATAATAAAATTAAAATTAAATTCATAAAAAATAAGTTTAGTACGATAAAATTATTCAAATTCTAAAAAATTATCTAAAATTCTAAGTTATCTTTCTTCCACCATTACTATTATCATTCTCTCTCTTATTCTCTTTCTAACAACCACCAGTCATCACCCTTATCTCTGTCATTGTCACTAATCTCAACCATTTGTACTGTCGTCTTTTCAACCGTAACCACACAGTAGTCTATCCCTTACCTCCTCCATCTTCATCTTTAACTGCAGTCACATAATTTCATCATCACATTATCTCATCTTCCTGAAATCATCTCCAATAATTCCATTCTTGAGATGGAGAATCGTCATTGTCTCAGTTTTAGTACATCTCAACTTCAGCATCCAGACGTCAAGATTCTCCAAGTTGTTCGTGATAAATTCTCTACGAGTAGTGGACTGAGTTCTTCGAGTTTACACCGTAAATCTAGAAAGTGAGGGCTTCAGCGAAGTATATGATTACTTTGCGCATGGTTCGAAGAACCCGATCTGCTTTAAAGCGCCTCCGTAAGAGATAAGTTGTTCTGATAGACTGCCTCCGCGCACGCCATGTGTGTGGACGAGTCGAATCCCATTTTTCTGCGAGTCAATAGTGACATCGGCGATAGTATATATTGCCTTGCTTGTGATGGATTTGAGGTTGTAGTCAGAGGAAGAGCTATCCTTAAAAACCCTATTCACGAAAGTTGAGATGGTGGAGAAGACACTACAAGAAAAAGGCATATTTTTAACAAAAAATATTGTTACAAAACGTTGAAATTTTGAAACAAAAATTTTTTGTAACAAAAAAAGGGTCCATTGCAGTAAGTCCCGTTACAAAAAGTTTTTGTAACGAAAAATGGAACTGTTACAATTCAATACCATATTTTGTAACAATTTTTCCTGATACAAAAAACCAGAAGCCGTTACAAAAGTGGTAACAAATTTTGATCTTGAAGGTATTTTTCGTGACAGTCAATTTTTTTCCTATCAAAAAATTTTGTTACAAAATGTAACATGATTTTGTAACATTTTTTTCTTTAGTTACGAAAGCAAATTAATTATTTTATAACAACTTTTTTTATTACAAATTACATGTATAATTTACTACATTATTTTTTAAATTAACTAATATATTAACGCTTTTAATAAGCAAGTTTACATGTATATAATATGCAAAAACATACATAAGTCAAACAAGATCCTTTTAGCTAAAATTGTCTTGAAACAAAATAACATTAGCTAGTGAGTACATTGATTAGTTCAACCAAAACATAAAAGTTCAATCAAAACATAAAAGTTCTAACATAGATTAGTGTCTCTATACATCAAAACATTCTTAAGCCCTCAAGGTAGCATATGGTCACCATTTCAGCACTCCTGTAAATAAGAAAAACTGAAACAAAAAAGTTAGAAACAAAATATAACACTAATTATAATTTTTCCACTAAATTTTATCCAAAATGTTTAGAAAAATTTCGGCAGAACCTCCCCTAAAACTTGGATATTTCCACCGTCCACGGTTCCAACAAACACAACCAATTCACAACTTGCACCCTTTCAAACAACACAATGCAGTTTAATTGAGCAACCAAATAGGACAACAACCAAATAGTGAATAACAAAATCCGAAGCTTCCAACTTCCAACAACCAAAACAGTGAAGCACTTAGCCGGATAATCAATCAATTGAGCTTAGCAACAGTTAAAAATCAAAAGCAATTAAATACCAACTCAATCAATTAATTGAATCAAAGATGAATATTGAAAACAGCTTAAAATAAATTCTGGCAGCATTTCAGTAGTAAATTTGCCTATTTCACAATTTCAATCAATCAATTCAAATTCCATATGAATTCTTTGACAGTTAAAAACACAAAAAATCATAATGAATTCATAGGAAGAAAGTAAATAAGCTAATTCCAGTAAGAAAACATAAGGAAACAATTAAAACCAATCCAACCAGCAAGAAGCAAAGCAGCACTCAGCAGAACAGCAATCAATGGCCCATCATACAGCACCCAAAACAATAAAATGAACAAAGGTAATGGATTTAGGCGGCATTCTATTCATTGAAGTCAATAACCATTACACTTGCAAGCAGCAGGGGCATAGCAGTTTATCCATTAATTCAACAGAAAATCAATCAAGTCAAACTAAACAATTTCAGCAACAGATTTATCAATAAAACCAATCTCAGTTCAGCAACCATCATCTATTTCAACACAAGCAACAATAACTCAGCATCATTTCTTTTCTCATTGAATTTAGCAATCATTCAATAAACAAGCAATGAGGGAAAATATCAGCAGTAACCAACAGCAAGTATAGAGCAGCAATAACAACTTAATGTGAGAAATTATTCAACAACAAATGCACACACAAATAGAAGGATTACTTAAATGACTCATCATGCTTATCCACATAAGTCTGCAGTGAAACCACTTACCGTTTCACTTAAGAGACTTGTAACAACAGCTTTTTTATTAACTTCTTTCTCATTCTCCCTTTCAGGCTCACTGTCAGTACTGGTAGGAGGTGGAAGTGCTGAAGCACCAAACATGGCTTCGTCATGAGCAACTTGGATTTGTTCCTCCCTTCTTGCCTTGATAAGAAAATGGATTCGATCTACGTTTAGTCTTCCATACATAGATGATGCATGTATGTTAACAAGGAACAAAACTGACTATTCATGAATATAAGAAGAGGAATATACCTCTATTTTAGAATACTGGAAACTCTGGCCAATTTGCTTGACCAAGGAAGCATCATCTTCAGCCACTGCAGATAGGTGGACAAATACAATCAGTTCAATTAAGTTTCAGGCTTCAAGCCAAACTCCAAACCATTACTCATTATCATTTATAAGAAAAAATATCATTGGCATTCAATAATTAAAAGAATCACCATGACTAAGCAATGACAATTAAAATCAGTAAGTATTGGTGGTATTAACAAGCACACAACAACAGTACTCAACATTGGATCAATTAAAAATGAAGTTTACATTATCAGGAAAACATAGGAAGACTAAAAAAATTGTCCATTTTAAAACAGATTGTATTTGCAATAAAGAAATTTGGGCAAATTTATTTAGAATAATGAAATTGGCAAACAAGTCCAACCTTCAATTTCCTCATCTTCAAGAGGCGCATCCTTGTCAAACTCAAATCGCTTCCAGCCCTTGCCTTTTTCTGAGTCTTGAGCAGCTACATTAAAAACTATCCCACAAAATTAAGTTAGTACAACATGTATAAACCAGCACACTTGCACATTGTGCGGTTTTTTGAATTAAATCCTTTTCCATGATATGTTGATGTTTTGCAGTTTCCAGATTTCATCTCATCATTCTTCTCATGATTTTCATTGCCATCTATAGGGAGTCCACACGGCCCATCAACAAGGAATGTTGCGGAAAACGTACAATCCTATCCAACTCACCAAATAGAGGCAAGTTTTACTTTGTAGCTGTAACTAATATTGTTCAATTTCCATTACTATGGAGCTATCCATTTATGATTTTTAGTACTTGTTCAGATTTCTATGCAGCCATTATATTAGCATCTATTGTAATAAGAATGATTTTTAGTACTTGTTCTTGTTCAGTACTTAAATTTATACACACATTACTTAAGACGAAATGCATATCCAGCATATGCCAGCAAGACCCCATTCTGGAATCTTAACCAAATCTCCTTGTATCTTTCCGTTAGTACCTTTCAGATTTTGTGAATACTAATAGCAAGTTCTATATATAGCTATTGTACCAATCATTTGTTTTCTGAAGAAAGCAACAATATGATCCGTTTTTCCTATTCTCTTCTACTTCTTCTATTTCAAATTTTAATTTACTTGTTTCATTAAATACCATAAGAAACATCACTTAACAAAGAGATAGATATAATCCAATATAGGCTAGAGATATGTGATTACTAGACAACGAAACTAAGTTATATTGGATAATCATTACCCTCTTGGCCAAACTAACCTTCAAAATAGAAATCAAAGAAATTTCTAACTTATAACATGTGTAGAAACTTGTTTGAAATATTATTAACTTATTTTAATCTCAATCTTTAAAGTAGGATAACAGGGCCGTGCCTCAATTTTTACATTGTTTTCAAAATTAGAACCATAACAACTAATTCCAACAAATAAATCAGAATTTACGAACAAACCTAAAAAAAATCCTAAGGAATCAGAACAAAGAATTTGCAAGTTTTAACAAGTAAACACAATTTACAAACATAATTAAATAAATTAAAACCTAAAGCTTGAAAATTTTAAAAATCATAATAAACAAGAAATCAGAACAAAAAATGAACAAGTGATTTGCAAGTAAACACAATTTACAATCAGAATTAAATAAATAAAAAACCTAAGGCTTGAAAATTTTGAAAATCATAATAAAAGGAAATCAAAATCAGAGGGGAGAATGCCCTTACCGGCAGTGGATCCCGGTGAGGCAACGCTATTTTCTGGCGACAGGGGCTCAGTGACGCAACCCTAACAGCGGCGACGACGGTGACTCCACGAACGGCGACTGGGCGCAGCAGCACGAATAGCGCCTCCTCCTTCTTCCTTGGTCTTCCTCCCTCCACGCCTTTGTCTCTCCTACGCGTCCTCAACGTCGTCGGTGAAGGGAGATGCGACGGCGGTGGAAGCTGTAAACGACCCACTCGAGATGAAGACGACTAAGACGGTGGCTTCCCTCGACGACAGTAGAACGCAAACTGACGGTGGCGATGGAGGCACATCGACACTCCTTCATCGAGCAGCTCTTCCTCTCGCTCAACGTCTCCCCCTTCCTGACGGCGACACGATGGCGCGGCGGCAGTGCCCGCCGGTGCCGTCCTCCTTTTTCCCCCTCTCTTTCTCTTGCTCTCTGATTCCAGCTTTCCCCTTTCTTTTCTTTTCTTTCCCTCTCCGTTCTTCCCTTTCTCTTGCTGTGTGTGTATTTTTGTGTTGTTAGTGTGCATTTGGGGATTTGGTGGTGTGGCGGCTGGGAGGGTTTAGAGTTAGGGTGAGTGAAGGTGAGTGAGTAAGTGTGGGTTGAGTTGGGGTAAAATTAGGATTAGGATTTTTAATTTGATAATTAGGGTTTGTTTTAAAAAAAAAATGTAAAATTAGATATTTTTAGATAAATTGAGATTTAGTAATTTTAATTAAATTAGACTATATAGTATTAATTATTAAGTATTTATGAAAATTATATAAGTTTTAATTAATTTTAAATTCAAAAATTTCATTACTTTGATTTAATTACTTTTTGATAAATAATAATTTGAAAATAAAATCATGAATTAATTATAATAAATTATAAATAATTTATTATTTATTTTTTAACAACCAAAAATTTTAAAGGTTTAATAATGAGTGTTGGGTTATGGTGGATTTAAAATTTTATTAAAAAGAAGGATAAAACTAGAATTCTATATTTTGTTTTTAAAAAATTTTTAAAAAAATTTATTTAAATGTAAAAATACGTTAAATTTTAGAGTGGTAATGAAACAAAAAAAATATTTGTTATCAATTTATTTTAAGTAAGAGGAGGGTGACCCAATGAGCGATTTTGTCTTACCTTGAGTGTGAGAAGTAGAGTCGTGGAGACAGTAAAAGTGGACGAGAACAACGAACAGTAGAATGAAGAGTGAAAGTGAGGGTTAGAATTAAGGTCTTTATTTTTTATATTTGTTTTTATTTTTTAATTTTAACTATTTTTATTTATGTTTAACAATTAATTTTTTAATTTAAAAAATTAATTTTTAGTCAATATTTAAGAGTTGATTATTAGTAAAAATGATATATTAGTTTTATAAAAAAAATTAAATAATATATACCATTTTTAAAAATTAATCATTTAATCTTTAATTTTTTTATAAAAAATAATTAATTAATACAAATAATATTTTAAAAAATTAAATTTTTAAATCAAAATAAAATTATCTTAAAGATTTTAATATTTTAAAATAATTTTTTCAGTTATAAAAATTCTTGCATTTTGTGACAAACAAATAACTTGTTACAAACAGTATTGAATTTTGTGACAAATTAATTTTTTGTTACAAAATAATTAAAGTTTTTGAAACAAATGGATATTTTGTTACAAAATATTTTGAACTTTTGCAACAACTTCATCTTTTGTTACAAAATATTATAAAAATTTGCAACAAAACATCGATTTGTTACAAAAGCCAATATAATTTGTAACAAGAAAATCAAATCGTTACAAAATAACAAAACGTTTTGTAACAAATTATATTGTTGTTACAAAACATTATTATTATGTAACAATCACTAATTTTTGTTACAAAAAAATAATTTTTGTAACAATTTTAAATTTGTTACAAAATTTTTGTTACAAATGTTTCATTTTCTTGTAGTGAGAGAGAAAATACAAAAAGAGAAAGAGAAAGAGAGTACAGTAGATGAAAAAAATATAGAAAGAGAGAGACAGGAGAATGATGATCGTAACAGTAAAGAAAGAGAAAAATAATTTTTTAAAATTTTGAGTAGTTTTTTAGAGTTCAAATAATTTTGTAGTAAGAAGTCGATTTTTTATGAGTATAACTTCAGTTTTATTATTTCATTAGTACATTTGTCAATGTTTAAAACTTTTATAGATATAAATAATAGTTTATTCTTCGATATGCTATCATTACTATCTTAATCTAATGATTTTACTCATTTAATTATATACTTTTTATTATTTTTTATTTTATATTTAAATTGACACTGACAACTTCTCTTCTTTTTTATACTAAAAATGTTGGTTTCTTAATACTCTTTAAAAAAGAGAAAAAATTCTAGATGGCTAACTTTTTTTCATGTGAGTATATTTTACATAGATATTCATCAGTTACATCAAAATTATTTAAAAAAAAATTAAACTCTTTGTTTAATATTGAGATAATGTTAAGTATATTCATAATGAATATAGTCAATGTACCCTAAACCATACTCTTTATTATATGTTATATTAATTTGAGACTCAAAACGTAGTATATATTGAAACTTCAATTCAACTATATACTGTATGCGTGTAATTTAATTTGCTATGCTATCACATATTAAGCAATGTGTCACGTCCAAGCCTCTCCAAAACCAAAACACATCTCCTAAGAAATATTTCTTCTTTTTTCCGTTAATGACCTATTAAATTTAATTTGGATAATGTATTTTGAACACTAACATTTATAACATATTTAATATATTATCATATGTTATTGGATCCAGTGTGCAATTAACATATACTAAATTAATTTTCATTTCATTATATTATTATTATATATTAAAGATAGAGTAGTCAGTGAGACACTGTACAGATATCAAGGATAAATAGATATTTGTCTTACCACATAATCACCAATCCCTACATAGAGTATTATTTACGTACAATTATGCAAAAGTACTGAATAATAAGAAAAAAAAATCAAATCACTACTTATCAACATTATTAAATACTAGTATCTTCCGGAAATTTCGTACATGTCAATTCACATTTTTATAATTTATTTATAAAAATGTTTTGTGGCAAGAAGTAAAATGGAAGTTGAGTTTGGAAAAAAATTGGCATACACATATACAGTACAATATTATCTTAGTTAATGCTTAGTAGAGAAGTGAAGTATTATAATAGAATGAAAATTTGATATTAAAAATTAGCCTCTTCTTTTTTTTTCCCTCTTTTTTTTTTAGAATAGAAGAAAATAATGCCGATTGCAAAACGAAATTTTTAATTGATATATATATAGGCATAAAATTAAATAAGTATACATATAAGTGGAAAAATGATTTCTAACACGGACATGATATTAATAAATTAAACGGGTGTGAAACTCAGTTATGTATATTGATATGTGAGTTTTACATATTCTAAATAGCTTTTATTTAAAAAAAAAAATTTGTGGCTGAGTTGCCGGCGGTGTTAAGACGGTTTCTTTTAAATAACTCTATACTACTATATATTTAGCTTTTAGGAAAATATATAACTCTAAAAAAATACTTTAAATGTATACCTGTGATAATTTGACAAATTTTGAGCATTGTTTAAATTTTTTTTACAATATAATTAATTATGTATTTTTTCTTACTAGGGTATATATTTTAAAAAAATAATATTAGTATAAAAATTTGTATAATCTAAAATTCTAAATTTCAACCGATCCTTGTTAAAAATAAAATTAGCATAAATTCAATAAAAAAAGATAAAAAAAACTATAAAAAAATTCACACAAATTAAAGAGCCTCTTTATAAAATATATTAAGATATATAAGACCAGAGTAGAAAATTAGAATATAACAAATATACATAACGTTCACACTGTAAAGTATATAAAATTTAAGTAAAATTAATTGTCAATATATTGTATATGTAATATTATTCAATGGTGATTATTATTCATATTAATATAAAAAATAAAAAATTTATTTGCAAAATTAATAACTAAAATTATTATGTTAAATAATTTAACTAAATCAATTATATTATATGTATACAATAAATTTATAATAAAATAAATTATCTATATAAAATACAAAATATAAATAAAAATAAATTAAATTTTTTATATATAAATATGATATAATATAAAATAGTTTTATACGTATATTTAATTATATAATATCATATTAATTATGTAATATCATACTGTTATAAAATTACTTTTTACATTAATTACGTAAATAATTATTTAAAAATAAATATAATTAGATATTTAGATAGTTGTATAAAATATTTTATCTTGTTAATGTATATGTTTATGCAAATTCAAGGTATTTAATTTTTAATATACATATAAAATTTTTTAAATTAAATAACAAATCAAAGTTTGGGCATTTCAGTTATCATGGTTCTATTCAGAACAGGTATAACATGACCAAGTGCAAATGAAGAATAGTTTTATTCATGAAAGTGAACAAACATGGTGCATGCGGATTTACACAGCGTAACTCTTGAGAAAATTCTCAAAAGTTGAATTTCATAAAAGAGCAAGCCATATATAATTAGCTTGGCTAATGTCCAATTAATTAGTATCAATATACGAGGTGGTTGATGAAATACAATGCATTACTAGTCATCCTCGCAGCATTCAAAACAAGCTTATTGATCTTATCTCTAACATCACCATCCACACTCTGTTCTTCAAATCCATCCGAACACGTATTATAATTCGTTATAGCAGCACTCACCCATGTCTTTATGTTACTCATCTTGAAATCTTTGTCGCTACTCTTATACAAGTTCCCCATTTCAGAAATAGAATCTTTTATCTGCCCAACGGAATCTTTGAGGTTGCCGTAGCAGTCACGAACCACGGCTTTGGCCGGCGGCGTGAGGCTGCTACTATTGTGCTTGAGGATCTTGGAGACGGTGGAGGAGGCGGAGCGAGCCGCCTTAAAGGCGAGGCCGAGTGAAGTGTTGCAGAGCAGAAAAGGATCTGCTTGTATGGACAAAGCATAGCGGTTGAGATTCTTGTAGCAAATTGAAGGGTATGTTGTTGTGTTGCATGAGCTTTTTATGTAGCTTTTGTAGTAATACGTTTGTGTATTATCAGGGGTGTTTTGGTCATTATTGGTAGGAGAAGAAGAAACAGCAGCAGAAGAAGAAGAATTGGATATAGAGAGAAGAACTAATAATAACAAGACAGGGTAATACATGGTAGCTGATGAGCGTGGAAAAACAACATTCACATCCATTGCTCTCTGATTGATGATTATCTCTCTCAGACTCTAATTAATTGCATGTGAATATGTTCTTTCAAGAGTCTTAAACTTGACGCATTTATAGGCAAGTGCCTTTCAGTTTCAATTCTATTTATAAAATAATTAGCCAGCCCATTTTCCTATATATAGATAAAATAAAGAGTAATAAACTAACAATATTATCATTGCTTCTATCTAATGATCTGGAATTAACGATATATATACATATCATAGCACATAATTATTTCTCTCTTTTAAATTTGGTCAGAAGCTATAACATAATTTATGCCAATTTATTACATCTATGTTAATTCAATTTTATATATATTCGTTGGTCAACCCTTATTTCGTAGGCACATACATGAGGTTTTAAAAAGACAAAGGCCCCGGCCCTGTGATTAAGGGGAATAGAAATAAAGCGTATATAACCGTTTTTTGTTTTTCCACCAATATAATTTATTGTGTTTTGGCCAATAATTTAACAATAATATTATTATATTGTTTTAGTCAATATAAATTAAAATTGCTGGTATAGTTTAACTATTCTAATAGTATTTATTATCATGAAAGAACATGGCTCTTGGGAAGAAGAGAAGAGAAAACGGGCATTGTGAGGCTTAGCAGGTGTTTAGGGCTGAATGAACAATGGTATCGGAAAAAAGAGAGTTGAAGAAAGAAGAGTCGGCACTCTATGTGAATATGACACGTGTCAAAAGTCTTAGAAGTCAAATATAATACGCAAGCAATGTAGCACCAACGTGCGCCCAGTTACATTTACATACAAGACTTTTAATTAGTTCTTCATTCAACTCATCTAAAATCAGCACTCTCATTGCGGCAATCTCTACATACAGTGCTCTATTTGATTCTATCTTAAATTGGTTTCGAGATTTTTAAGATAAGAGCTATTCTGTACAGACGCTCATTTCATTCTGGTTTTTTTTTTTTGGGTGACTTTTTTCATTCTGGTTTAAGAACATTGAACTCATTACACATGATTTAGAATATAACCAGTTTGGTTTTAGGTCAATTCAGATAATATAATAATATTTTTGTTCATAATAATATTACGAGAATATAAATTTTTTAAATTATATCAATTTTATTTTTGATATTATAAATTATAATAGAAAAAATGTATCGAATTAAACTACATTTAAAAAATGGTCATAGAAAACAAAAAATTTCATTCGCTAAAAAGATCAAAGTCTCCAAAGATAAATTAAAAAAATTAAATAATAAATTTTTAGTCATTATTTTTATGTAAAATAGTTTAATTATTTATTAATAATTAATTTTAACATTTATTATTTAAAACTTGATAAAACTTAATTAATATGTATACTTTTATATTTGATTAGATGTTATATCTATTGCATAAATCAAAATAATTAATTTTCATGTTTGTTATTTAAAAATAATAATTTTTTAATATATATATATATATATAACTAGATATTAGCATAAAAAATTATATTGATAGTTATAAAATTAACTTAACATTATTTTTTTTAAATAATTTAATTTTGAGTCTAATTATTAATCACAATATTAATATTCTCTCCAAAATATTTAAAAAAGAGAAGTGAAAATATAAATTAAAAAAATAAACAATAAAAATTTTAAACTAAATAAAAAAAACTAAAAAAGTATACATGTAATAATAATAATAGTAGTAGTAGTTATAATAATAATATTTGTTAATGTGAATAATATTACAGAATATTTTTTTAATTATAAATTTAATATATTTTTATAATTTTATAAATTTATTTTAAAATTATATTATTTTATTAATGTATTCTTCATAATTTTTTTGGAGGGCGATAAATAATGAGAGAGAAAAAATAAAGAAAAAGAAGAAATATATCATCACATATATTTTGGTTTGTCAAACTAGTAATATAAAATATAAAATATAAATTATAAATTATGTATAAAGTAAAAAGGATAAAGTGAAATAGAAAAGGAAAGAGAGGTAGTCAGGTACATAAGAGGATGCATGGAGAAATAAAGTTTATTAATTTTAAAAAATTATATTTTATTTTAATTTTAATGAAAAAGTGTCAGGTGACACTTTTTAATTGTTAAATTAGTAATATAATATAATTATATTTTAAATTTAAATTTAATTTATTTCTAGTTATAGTGAAAAAATATCATATTACACATTTTAATTATTAAATTATAATTAATCACATTAATAATAATATATAAAAGAGATAGAGTGGATAAAAGAATAGTGAGAGAGATAAAGAAAAGAAAAGAGAAGAATAGAAAACTTTTTAATTTTAGAAAAAAAATTAATTTTAATTAAAATAAAAAATAACATGTAACATATTTTAATTATAAAATTAGTAATATATAATAGATATTATTATATATTTTTTTTAAATTTTATTTAAGTAAAAAATTCCAAATTTTATTTTGATGATTATCACACCCTAATTCCTCTAATTCAGCTAATTCCTTATTAAAGATGAAGGACTAGCTATACTTCAAAGGTAAAAATCAAGGGCTCTTTTATTTAAACCACTAATACACTATTAATCACTTTTAAAAAGAAAAAGTTTGATAACCAAAATTTTTCAGCCATAATTAGTCAAAATTTTTTATAATTTATTTTATTTATATTATTTAATTATTGAAAATAAGGAGTATGATCACAATCCAATCAATCATGTGTCAAATAATTTTTTATGTTATTATATTAAAATGTTAATATAATAAGGTCCTTGGTTAAATTTAGAAATTTGTCATTGTGACAGTAATCATAATATTGAGAGATAAATCTTTTATAATTCAATCTAAATTGTTCTTAGTCATAGTTATTAAAAAGGACATTAATAATCCGAAAAGATCTATATATAATGGTCTTTATTGGATGAAGATTAATATATCTCATTTATTAAATTATATATATAGATGGTGCATATAGAGATATGACCATTGAACTGACTCACTTTGAGAATTCCTAATAATTATAATTATCGCATATTTGTCAATAGGATATTCTCAAGATGAATATAGTAATAGAGTTTCCTTTGACCTGCGACTATCATAGTAATTAACAATATATTTATTATACTTTGATTCCGGATACCTAATACCCTAGGGTGCTAGTTGAATGGATATTGTGTATGATTTAAATACTTGTAGAATTAATGATTAATCAATAAGGAATCTGTTAACTCTTGGTAAAGAGTTTGAGCTCTATGATTACAATGACTGAGATGAATAAAACCTTGGCCAAGGAGATTGAATGAATGAAGAAATGAGTTTCTTAGGTCATTCACAGTTCATTATAATAATGGTAACAAGTTAGAGTTTGACAATTAAACCATACTCTAAGGGTTAACCAAGAGCTGGAAAGATGGAATGAATTATACTTTGTTCTTCTAAGATTCTTAGTAAAAATATATTACTTCATACTATCGGGTCGTTGAGGAGTGTTGCTAGACGCCAACCTTGATTAGTAAATTTAGTATGACTAATTTACTACCCGCTTAGTATTGAATCTATGGGGTCACACACTAACGATTGTTCTAATTTTTGCTGTAGAATTATTTAATTATTATTTTGATTTGATCAAATAAATAATTATATTAATTCAAATGGAATATTATTATATTCTTTGCTAGCACCAAGAATATAATAATAATATGATAATTGAGAATATTAAACGAGATTTGAGAATAATTAATTATTCTATTTCTGAATTTGAATTATAAATTTGAATGAGATCCAAATCGATTATGTTTTAAATTGTTATGATATGATTCATAAAATTTGAAGGATTCAGATTTAGAATTTCAAGATATGATTTAAATTTGAATTGAGATTCAAATTTAAAATCAGTAACAAATCTCATACTATATATATGTATGCCAAGAGTAGAGAAAGGTGACGAAAAAGAGAATAAAACACAAGGATTGGGTTTTATTCCTTTACCTCTACATACATAAATGTATGTGAGCCTAATTCTTGCAGAAGAATTTTATGGCATGCAAAGAGTTGTAAGAGGTTTCTCAATTTAGATCAAATGTTCATTGGTTAAGGAGTTGACAGCAAAGGTTGGTCGCGGTGTGGATACGCATAGAGTTTTCGTACAATCGAAAAATAAAGTTTTTACTAAAGCATCTTAAAGGTATCAAGATCTGATTTATATGTTGTTTATTATTGGAATAAAATTTAAACACAAAATAGATCTTTAGAATTACTTTATTACTTCCACTGCGTGTTACGAATACATGGTAATCCTTCATTAATAACAGTTTTATTTTTTATCCCACTCTCTTATCATTTTACTTATCCTATTCTTATCAAATCTACTTATTAATGATATTAATGATAAAATAAATCATATCCCTTTTTATTAGTCATTCTTGTAATCAATACTTAATATTCCTTTTTATAATTTAATTTTTATATATAAAAATATAATAAAGATTAATAATAATTATAATTAAGAAAGATAATTATAATATCAATTACATTAAATAATTGTAATTGATTTTTTATCCGTTATAGTATTTATCATCAATTATTGGAGATATGAAACATGAAACCTATCCTAATTTATACTTTATGTTAATTCAATCATATTCCTTCAAAAATCACAAGAATAACACCATTGCAAGCACAATAGTGTATAAGCCAAGAAATTTAACAAGAAATAGTTTTTTTTTTATTATAATTTGTATGGCAATTGATTTTGACCTTAATACAGTACCTATGATAGAAGGTGCTGAAGAATTTGAACAACAGACGGACTCGCCCGATAAAATTATTGTCGGTCAATCAATTTCTGAGAATATGAAAAACTACACTAGCTCTGATGAGGTATGGTAATAACCCGGATTATTTTTGTGTATTTTTTAGAACTTTAGTTATATGCATAACATTCTTGATCATTATTTGTTTGCTATTTATGTAAAGAAAAATAATTTTTTTATTATTTTTGTTATATTTTTTAATTTTTAAAGATATTTTTATGATGTTGATCTCTAAAATAAGAAGTACTTTTTTTAGTATTTAAAATTTTTTTTGGTATTTAGTATTTAAATCTTTTGATTTTGCTCACTAATTTTTTTGGTTATATAGAGAAAAAGAAACGAATAAAACAATAGAAAAAAAGACTAAACACTATAGCTTATTAGCCTAAAATCCTTACAATTATCGCCTTTTTGTTTATGTTGTTTATTTTTTTTTTTGCATATATGGACGAAGAAAATAATATTTATTTAAATAAATACTTATGTTATTTTTAATATAATTAATCATGCTTTTAATTTCTTCTTCTTATGATTAATTAGTTATCAGATTATGAATTTATTTTATTTTAACTTGCTTAATAACAATAATTTTTTTAAAAAATTCAAGATAAATAAATATATAAAAATTATTTTATTATGACCAGCCCATTAATCTATAAAAAAATTATAAAATTTTTATATTGTCTTTTTAAAAGATTGGAACATTTTTTTTATTTATCGACAAATTTTTATTAGACAAAAAAATCAAAATAGACATATCATGTTTTTATGTCTATATATAAAATATTATTTCTATTGTTATTATTATTTCAAGCACTAGCACAGTCATATAATGTTCGCTATATCGAGTATGATACTAATTGTTATCTCATTTATACTTATATTGTACTATTTAGTGAACTGCCAATTTTAACACTTTAGTTATATACATAACATTCGTGTAAAGTTCATGCTTTATGCAATCAATAAGTTCATATAAATAACATCCATAATTACACGATGTTAACATCCACGTTAACATACATAATAAAACAAAATTAGCACCTAAAATTACAGTAGCGTGTTTTAGTGTGTCCACCACATCTTTTGTTTTTCTTATATTTTCTGGTGCTTCATGTTTCGGAGTTACATTTCGTTTATTTGTTACCGGAGATCTGGGCGTTGAGTCTGGTATGTGCATCTGAGTGATGCCAAGCGAGAATGACGGAATTGAAAAGTCAACTTGAACTGAGTTTTCTGGTGCAACATACACTACCATTGTAAGTTCTCTGGATTTCCTACACATTCATTAACAATTAAGTGCTCTTAATTGAGTGCGAATTAAAATAAAGAAAGTTGTGTAACCAGCATAAGATTATATGGATAACATCTATTATTGATTAAACATTCCACCTCAAAAGTAGGAAAGAGTCAGAGATAAAAAGTCATGCACCTACTATAATTATCAATACTTTGTATTATTGTTAAATTCATCTAATTTGTCTTTTCTTTGAAGGTCCTTCATCAACATTATCATCTGTTCCGTTTTCAACAGGTGTGTCAGGCATTATCTCATCTCCTTTGGACATTTCAGCACATGTCTTTCTCATACTCACAGTATTTCTCCTAATGGACCTGTTTTGGGACTCTTGGCTGTAGTTTCTGTTTAAATAAATTAGAAATTGAGCAGCTATAGGTGATAATAACAAAAAACATCTGATACAAATCTGATCTAATCAAGTAAATCTAGTACGCTTAAATGCGTAAATGATGTTAATTCAAAAGTTTACCCAAAACTTTTTCGTACAGAATAAAGTAAAGAATGGATAGTAACATCTGCAGTGCCAACCAGGTAGCAACCATAATGCCACACAGATAAATCTACAAGTTACAACCCCTAATGTTGCCATTCTTCTTAACTAAGCACAATATTATAAGTAGGTAATGTATATTAAAATTACTTTATAGATGGTAAAATTTTATATACAAACAAATGTAATGATTAATTATATCAACGTAGATTTTCAAATAAAAAAATTATACTGGTATACTATAAAAATGAGGTAGGTTAGAACATTAAAATTTCATACTATAACTGAAAATTCAGTAACTTGTCTTTCTTTGGAAGGCCCGTCATCAACATTATCATCTGTTGTATTTACCATTGGCGTGTCGGCCAATGTCTCCTCCCCTGCAGGCGTTTTCACACATGTCTTGTTCGTACACATTTTATCCTCCCAATGTATCCGTTTTGTGAATCTTGACTACATTTTCTGTTTAAATAAATAGGAGGATGAACAACTATAAGTGATAATAAAAAAGGCCACCTAGCACAAATATAATCCGACCAAATAAATCTAGTACACTCAAATATATAAATGAGTTTAATTCAAAATTTTATCCAAAGCTGCTTCGTGCCGAGTATAGTACAGAATGGACAATAACATCCTTAATTCCAATAAGTTAACATCCATAAGGCCACACTGATAGTATCAAGTGTCAGACATACATAACATCTAAACTAATAAGACAAAAATTAGCTATTTAAAATACTATTTAAAGTAACTAGTATTGGCATTACTCAAAGGGAGAGGACACTTTAGTATGTTATGAAATGAATGCTAAAATACAAAAAGATGTATTTACATGTGTAAGGTCTATTGCCATACTCAAGATAAATAATAAATTTACTAGTTACAGCATCAATATCACATTTCTAAAATTAGATAAATAGTTAATTACTCTATACATGGTAAAACTTTATATACGATTAAAAAGACGCAAAATCTAAAAAATATTTATACTATAATACTATTAAAAAGATAAAGCAATTCAACTAAAAAAATATTAAGGCATAACATCTCTATTGCATCCGTATTTAAGATTTTTTCCTTTACATGAATAAAAACAAAAATCTAAAAAAAATAATTTGCCACTAATTTTAAGTACTCCTAATGTACTCTCACTATAGTTAACTACTATAATTAGTCAAATATTAAAAAATACATAATCTATGTGACAGACATGACAAAAAATACTTTATTCATATTTTTTTCGTCTCATAGTAGAATTGATAATGAGAAAAAAAATGAAAGGTACCGGCTAGAATGAAAGAGATTTCGTCTTTGTTCTATTCCTTCGCCTCAACTTTATCATCTAGCGACACAATTACGGTTTTTCAGTGGAGACCTTCAAAGTATGGAGGTAATCTAAACAAAATAGCTACTTTACATTAGCCACACAATTAATAACTTGAAAGAAAGTACAACACCAAGCACGCAAAATAGCAAATCAGTCCACGATTGAATAGATAAAAAATTAGTAGACCGTAACACTCCAGAAAAATCATGGATACTTATCAAAATGAAAAAAATAAAAAAATCCTTTTTTGATGCATTCTCTTCATCTCCAGCTCAAAATGCCATCTTTGCAAGTTTTTTTCCATTTTCCAAACCCATCAACGTGAGATAAAGATCAAAATTTTTATCGTTAACATCGACTCCAGCCACATGCAATAACTGATAATAGAGCCCCAATATGCCAATTAATCGAAACACAGTTAATCTAAACATAAAACTATATAACATACCTATAGAATTCGGAGACAAGGGTATGCGATGCTCGGCTTTTCTAGTCGAAGTATAGAGGCAACTTGAATAAAATGGCTGTTTCATATTTGTCACATTATTAACTACTTAAAAGAAAGCACAATGCTAAACACGCAAAATAGGAATTCAAACCACGATTGAACATCTAAAAATTCAGAAAACCGTAACACACCAGAAAAAGCATGGCTACTTATGAAAACAAAAAAAATCTTTTTCCCTTCCCTTCATCTCCACCCCTAAAATGTATCTTTTTCAAGTTTTTCCCTTTTTCTTTTTTCCAAATATATCAACGTGAGATAAAGACCAAAACTTTCATGAATAACATCGATTTCAGCCACATGCAATAACAGATAATAGAGCCCTAATACGACAATTAATCGAAACATGAAACTAAATAACATACCTATAGGAGTTGGAGACAAGGCTTTGGGATGCTCCGATGACGAAGCTGTTGGGTTTCTCCTCTTTGCGTCTTTTGGTTTTTCTCAATTGTGGGGTTATGGATGGAATGAAATGGGGAGAAAAGTCTTGATCTTTCACTCTAGTTAATCTTGTAGTGTATTTGGATGTTACTCCACTGGACTGAAATTGCATTTTAATTGAAATAAATTAGATAAGAGATTTTTAGAAATTTGATTGAGAAGAAACTGAAATTAATTTTGGGAATGAAATTAATTCCTTCAGACAAGAAGAAGAAGGTAGAGTGATAAGTATGTTAAGTATGTTATTGATAAGCAAGTGTACTCCATTCGCTTATCATGAGACTAACATTTATTCTATACTATATATATATTATACATTATTTTTTGGCTACCTAACACTATCCCTTTTAAAAATAGGGATGACAAAGGATATAGTAGGAGTGGGGATACTTTTCTATTTTGTGTTCTCGCTCCTAAATTTGTTCTCTATCCCTGTTTTTAGAAAATATTGTCCTCTATTTTCATTTTTTATGGATCCTCATTTTTCATGGACTGCATTTTTTATCTTCCTATACTAATAATTTATATGAAAGTTCTAATAAAAAGATAAAAGAATTTTAAAAATAAAAAATATTATTACAACATATAAAAACGCAGTCACGCATCGATGAAAATAGGGGCGACACGGGGTGAATAGGGGCGGGTTTTTGCTCTACTCGATCCCGTTCCGTCCTACAATAACCCGCATAGAACCCACCCCACTCCTACCCTCGAGTAGTAAAAAGTTGAATCCTAACCCGCTTCCACGGGTACTCGCCCCACCCCTATAATTATTAAAATTCAATAAATAAAATAAAATTTCAAAATTTATATAACTATCATCACATACATAATATAAATTAAAGCAAAAATTTAAACATGATATAATATTATTAATCATTTTACTAATTACTTTACATATATTACATATTATATATTAAAATTATATTTGATGCTTTTGATCAGGGTGTTACTGTTGAGGTTCACTTTGATAATTTAATTTGGAGGTGTAGTGGTATTTATGGCAGTCCTCAATTTAAGAAAAGGGTTCTCCTTTGGGATTATCTTGTTGCACAATCCATGGTTTTTCAAGGACCTTGGATTATTCTTGGTGATTTTAATGAAGTCAAATTTTCTCATGAATCTAAAGGCTGTCAATTTTCTCATCAAAGAGTAGACATGTTTGCTACTTCATTAGGGGATAGTGGTTTGTTTGATCTGAAGACTATTGGGAGGCAATTTTCTTGGTACAGGAGGGTGAAAAATTATGTTGACGTGGCAAAAAAGCTTGATCGAGTCTGTATAAATAGTAGTTGGTTATCTATCTTTCCAGAGGCTTATGCAGAAGTTTTAAATAGGCTTCAGTCTGACCATTGCCCTATTCTGGTGCGTTATAAAGGTCGTCCTCAGCCTAAAGGGAATCGACCTTTCTGATTTGTTGCTGCTTGGGCTACTCATTCTGGGTATAGGAATATTGTGAACCAGTCATGGTGGTCTGGTAATAGAGGGATTCATGGCAAGCTTTCGGAAGTACAGAAGAATTCACTAGAGTTTAACTCGAAGGTATTTGGTAACATTTTTGTTAAGAAATGTGAATTAGAGCAGCAGATTAATTATTTACAAAAGCGTTTGGAAGTGGTGGATAGTATTTATTTGCGTCAGAAAGAGCAACAGTTGCTTGATGATTATAATAATACTCTAGTGCAAGAAGAGCTCCTATGGTTCCAAAAGTCCAGAGAGCAGTGGGTTAGGTTTGGGGATAGGAATACAAGATTCTTTCATATTCAAACTCTTGCGCGAAGGAAGCATAATAAGATTCATGGCCTTTTTCTCAAGGATGGAGTGTGGGAAACTGATCCAAAGGTTCTGAGTCAAGAAGCAGAGTCTTTCTATAAAAGCTTATTCTGTCATTTGGATGATGTTGATTTGGGTTGCCTTGGTGATGTGCCTCTTCCTTCTCTAAATGAGGAAGCTTGCAATAATCTTACGGCACCAGTTATTATGAAGAAAGTCAGAACAGCTATTTTTCACATAAACTCTTTTAAAGCTCTGGGTCCTGATAGATTTCAAGCTTTCTTCTTCAAAGAATATTGGGAGATCATTGGTCTTGATGTTTGGAAGATGGTTAAGCAGGCATTCTCCGGTGTTACTCTTGATCCGAGAATGTTAGAGACTTTACTGGTTCTCATTCCAAAGGTTGAATCACCGGTATCTATGAAAGATTTTAGGCCGATTAGTCTCTGCAATGTAGTTTACAAGATCATCACGAAGGTCCTTGTTAATAGGCTTCGTCCTCATCTTGCGGATATTGTTGGCCCGCTTCAAGGAGGATTTATTCCGAGACGAGGAACTCTTGACAATATCATTATTGCTCAAGAAGTCCTCCACTTTATGAAGAAGACTAAATCAAAGAAAGGCACACTGGCCTTTAAGATTGATCTGGAGAAGGCTTATGACAGAGTTGACTGGAGGTTTTTAGCTCATACCCTTAAGAGTTTTGGTTTTCCTATTCCTACACTTAATTTGATTATGAATTATGTCACTGCTTCTTCTTTATCTATTCTTTGGAATGGGAGTCGTCTGAATGACTTTACTCCTAGTCGAGGTCTTAGACAAGGAGACCCTATGTCACCCTATCTTTTTGTGTTGTGTATGGAGCGATTGGCATGCTTTATTAGTCATCAGGTTGATTTAGGCTTGTGGGAGCCGGTTGCTATTTCTATAGGGGGACCAAGAATATCCCACTTAATGTTTGCGGATGACTTGCTTCTATTCTGTAAAGCTACAAAGAGACAAGTGCAAAATGTGATGTTGGTTTTAGAGACTTTTTGCAAAGCATCTGGGATAAAGATTAATGTGGAGAAGTCTAAAGCGTTTTGCTCTAAGAATGTCTCTGCAACAAGGAAAGAGATTTTCACTGGGGTATCCTCTATCAGATTTGTCCAGGACTTGGACAAGTATCTTGGAGTTACCCTTAGCCATTCTAGGGTGACTCATTCAGCTTTCAATGGTGTCCTGGATAAGGTTCGGAGTAGGCTAGCAAGCTGGAAAGGGAGTTTACTCAATCGGGTTGGTAGACTCTGCTTGGTTAATTCTGTTGCCGCCGCTATTCCCACGTACCAGATGCAGGTCTCTATTTTTCCCAAAGGAATCATTAGTAAATTGGAGTCTATGATGAGGAATTTTCTTTGGAAAGGACAAGTTGATGGAAGAGGATTGAATCTTGTTAGTTGGAAGGTACTAGTTACTCCAAAAAAATATGGAGGTTTGGGGATTAGAGATCCTTATTGTGTAAATATTACTCTTCTTAGGAAGCTAGTTTGGACTTTTTTCCAGCAGCCAAACAAGCTATGGGTCTTTTATTGGATGCCAAGTACCGATCATCTCTATATGACTATTTTAGTTATCCTAAGAACAAGGACTCTCCCATTTGGAGGTGTCTTTGCAAGGCTTGGGAAGTGTTGAAGGATGGGTTTGCTTGGTGTATTGGAGATTTGAACCAGAATTTTTGGTTTTCTAGCTGGAGGAGAGAAGGACGGTTATCTAATGAGATGGATTATGTTCACATTTCTGATTCGAATCTCCGGATACAAGATATTTGGTCAGTTGGTAGGTGGCATTTGGATACTCTTTATTCTCCTTTATCTCAAAATCTGAAAGGTAATATTCTCTCTTACAATCCAGATGAACAAGCAGGTCCGGAAGTGGGTTGGTATTGGAGTGGGTCTGCTGCCAAAGTCTATAACTCACGCAATGGTTACTTGTGGTTGTGTAAGCAACTGTTTGGTTGGGAGGAGCGGGAGAATTGGCTTTGGCTTTGGCGTCAGCTTGTTCTGGAAAAGCATAAGTTTTTGGCTTGGTTGTGTCTTAAGGAGGCTCTTCCTACTGCAAGTTTTCGCTTTAGAAGAGGGATGTCGTCATCGGATAGGCGTCCAAGATGTCTTTCTAGCCAGGAATCGGTTTTACATTGTATTCGGGATTGTCCAAAAGCTCAGCTTGTCTGGCATAGGTTGGATATTTCTTGTCATCCTTTGGATTTGAAGAACTGGTTCTTGTATCATAGCAGAGAGCATATCCGTTCAAGTTCTTTTCGGGTCTTTGGTGGATATGGCGAGCAAGGAATAATGACATATTTAATCCCCATGAAACTTGGCCTCCGGAAAAAGTGATTTGTCTGGCATTAACTTCAGAAAAGGAGCTTAGGAATATTTTTGAATTACAACGTATGTCCCTTCCCTCTACTCTAAATGGTTTTTGGAATCCCCCATCCATTGGTACTTTTAAGATTAATTGTGATGCTAGTTATTTTGGTTCGGGTGATAGTGTTGGTTTTGCTTGTGTTATTAGAGATTGTAATGGGAGTTGGCAAAGGGAGTGTTTGGGAATGATTAAGAGTAATAGTATTCTTCAAGGAGAATTATTTGCTATTTGGAGAGGATATCTCTTAGCTTGGGATGTGGGTCAACGAGATGTTATTTGTGAGACGGATTGTGTGAAAGCATTTAATCTTGTTACTCAAGATGGTTTTGGGTTTATTGATCCATTGGTGCTCAAAATAAGAGATATCATGCATTGAAATTGGCGTGTTGACTTTCGTTTGATTATGAGAGATGCAAACACGGTGGCAGATACTATGGCAAAGATGGCGATGAAGTTACAACTTTCGCATGTGAAGCTTCTTTCACCTTGGGAATAGTTTAAGAGTAGTCTTAAACGGGACTGCCCCTCTATTTAAGCAGTTCCTTGTTTTGTTTGTTTTATTTTTCTTTGTTTAATTTATTTCAGTCACCAAAAAATATATTAAAATTATATATATTATATATACCGGAGTGTGTATTACCTAAACCCGATCTGGCTCCGTCCAAGAACCAGCTCTGGTAAAAATCTGTCCCGATGCGGGGCAGGTAATTACCCGCCTCAAGCGAGTAGGAGCGGGTACCCGTGGTTCAAGTGGTATTGCCATCCTTAAATGGAAAGGGGAAAGGACGCTGCGATAAGAGGCAATGAGATGGTAAGGAAGTGATGACACGATGAGTACTGAGTAGGAGTGATGAGGGGTATAATTGTGACGTTATGGGAGTTTGGGATATGTGAGTGCTAGCCTTTTGGAGTGACCGGAGAGTGGGACAACGCAGTGTTAATGTTGTGGAGATAAAAAAAAAAACACTTTTAAAAATAGGTTTAGGTTTTTCAATACACACATAGTATATGAAATGACTACTAAAAAATTTATATTAAAAATAATTATTAAGTATATTTAAGTATATTTAATAATTTTGGTCCCATCCCATCCATGTGAAAATTTTTTTTTCTCTTCGAGTCTTTTTTTAAGATGATTCTTGCAAAAATTCCCACACTTCAGAGAATTTTGCCGTCCTATTTAAAAATAAGCTCTCACTTTCAATAAAATCCCTAATCAACATCTAATCAATTATTAAGAGCAATGATAGAAAACTAACTTTTTTTAGTGAATATGAACTAATTTTTTTAAATATTTTATTTATTTTAAATTTTAAACTTAAAATTATAAATTATAAATTATAAATCTAAATTATAAATTTTTTAAAAATTGAAAATTATTAACATTAAAAAACTTTATCTAATATTAATTAACTAAAAATGGGTCCTCTCTTATGTTTTTTTAATTACTAATGTATGCCTACTTGAAACATGAAATTAAGCTCTCACTTTCAATAAAATCACTTATTAACTACTAATTATTAATGAAATACTAATTGAAACAATGCAAGAAATTAAGTTCTATCTTTGATTAACATCTCTAATCCATTACAAATAAGTAATAATGACTCGTTAAGCTATCCTTTTTGTTTCTTAATAATTACTTTTTTCAGAAAAAAATTAGTGACTACAAATATAAATTATTTTTTTTTGGTCTGGTAAAAATACTTTTTTTTTTAATTTGGATAAATATATGAATTATTTGAAATAATTATTTTTGGTATACCAATTGGGTCTAAGCCCAAAAACAAAAAAATAAAAACTAAAGTGAGGGTAATAGCATTCCCCCTAATATCCTTCAACATCAAAGAAGTAAGAACTTGAGCTAGTATGTCAACGAAGCCAAACAACCCAACTGCTTTTTCCCATTTCCCAATATATATATTTTTTCATTTAAATAAATTGGGTTCAATTTTCGTCCCTCTCTTTCAATACTCTGGATGTTTAATTTCTAATGGTAACGTTTTTAATTATTAAAATATATATATACACACGTGGAAAACAGGTAAGTAGTCAATTGGAGGAGAATGCAAAGATGTAGATACATCTTTACCCTGCTGTCTTCCACGTCATCAGACTCATATCAAATGACCGACACATCGTGTGGCTTCATATGGTGGCAGGTATTAATTCACTAATAGGGCTTTCAAATCCCAAATTAAAGACAAGGACAATGATGATTGATTTTGATGCATGTTTATCACTCTCACACTGAACGCCAACCTTCAATAAATTTAGGTTTTTAAATAAAAGTGATTTTGCTGATGATCATTTACACTTATAGTAATATAACCAATCTCATGATTGCGATGCGATCCACACATAATTTGCGATGACGTATATAATAATACAACCTCGACACAAAATATGATTGCATGTTTTTCACCACCCTTATTATACGTATATGCGTAATAAACCTATATTAAAAGCAACTTCAATCTCTTATTATCATCAATATACATGAATGCCATTTTGAATGGAACGACAACGCATGCGTAATTCACTATTATTTCTCAAATTATGAAATTTTCAGTTAAGATCAAAGAAAAATAATAAATTTCACTGCAAATATAAAATCTTATAAAAAAGTTCATTGTCTCCGTGTCTTTCTGAAATTAGAGGAAATTATCTTCTATTATGTATTATTTTAATTATAATCTTACTATATGAAATACTAAAATTAATTACTAATATAAAATATATATTAAAATATAAAATACATATTATAAATAAATTAAATAATATATATTTATATATAAATATATAATAATTATTTTTAGTGATTAATTTTTGTATATAAATAATATTTTAATTATTTTATATAAGTTCAATTTGCACACCTTTTATACATTTAAAATAATTATATATTAAGTCAATCTAATACATAGTTAAATTAAAGTTTGAATGATCCTAGCCAATTAATTTGGTTTTGTCTCTTTTTTTTTCTTTCTTTTCTATTTAGTCACAAAAAAAAAATTAAAGTTTGAATAAAATAAATTTTTAAAACACACATTAAATATACGTTAGAATTAGATAAGTATTTCTCAAGTTTTATAATCCTATTGAAATGAAAACGATGCAATAAGATAACTATCTAGATCAATTCAATTCAACTAGAATACTTGTGCCGACCAGGACCAGAAACTAATGGCTCAACCCCCCTTCAATTCCCCTACAAAGTCCACTTATTCGTTACCTCACAAATTTCATGAGGGGATCAGAACCCAAAGCTACACGTACCCGACCTAGCCCAAGAATTCCAAATATTTAATAAATTTTGAATATTTTATTTTTATTTTATATATTTTATTTTTTATTTATAAAAAATAATAATTTAGACACCATAATAAAATATGCTATAAAATTTATCAAATCTTAATGTGTTAGCCAAGTTCATTCATAAAGTAAAAAGGTGTGCTTGAATTTTATATGTATTAGCATTTTTTTTTCTTCTTATAAGGTGGATTCATCATGACGTATTGACGTCAGAAGAACTGAAAGTTTTCATAAATTAGGTGTATTTCATGTGTGAAATTAGACATAAAATTCACAATAAAAAATAGTAATTCTAGCTCCATGAACTCTAGTAATCGGTGTTTGTAATGTCCCACGCGCTTGGTTTCGCCAAAAATATCTATGAACATTGTTCATGATATGATTGAACTAACATTTGTTTGATATTTTTTATTACCATCATGCTAAGTAGTCAATTACAGTACCCGTCAACAATCATTTATTATTGATTAACTAACAGTCAAATCAATAAAAATATTTAAAATTAAATAAAAAAAATTTAAAATCTAAAAAAATAATATCTAAAATCAAATAAAAATAAACATTTAAAATTATTATAAAAAATATTTAATCTTTAACAAAGAAAATTCGAAACTTAACAAAAAAAATCCAAAATTATTATAAAAAATAATCCAAAATTAATCCAAAATTTAAACACAATAAAAACTCTTTTTAATTTCGAATGTTTCTTATACTTCAATTTTAGATTTTAAAGTTTAGTTGTTTTGTACATTTAAATGTACAATAAAAAATAAATAAAAAAATTATTAAAAAAAGAAGACATCATATTCGATGTTTTTTATACCCAAATTTTAAATGTTATTTTAAAAGTATCGTATATTTTTAAAAAAATGTACGATTAAAAATAAATGAAAGTAAATAATTAAAAACAAAGGTATATTTAACTTTTAGAAGTTTTTTACATCTACATTTCATCAAATATTTAAATTTTAAAGATTTTAGATGTTTTTGTTAAGAATGTATCTATGGTCATTGTCATCGTGTTTGCAGGTATCTTGTCATCTATTGCCGTCCCCTGCTTTTGCATCGCTGCTTAAAAGAAATGTCTAAAAAATCACGAAAAACATTTAAAATTATTAGAAAAAGAACATCTAAAATAAAAAACATCTAAAATTTAATAAAAAATATTTAAAATATTAAAACTAATCTAAAGCCAACAAAATAAAAAAATCTAAAATTATTGAAAAAATTAAAGAATGTCCAAAATTTAATAAAAGAAATATTTGAAACTTATAATAGAAAAGATATATTTAAAATTATTTTTAAAAAATCAAAACCTAACAAAACGAGACATAAAAAATTATTAGAAAAAAAACATCCAAAATATAAAAAAAACATCTAAAATAAAAAAAAGAAATATTTAAAATTTTAAAAAAATTATTCAAATCCTAAAAATACATCTAAAATATATATATAAAAAAACATTCAAAACTTATAAAAAAGACACATCTAAACCTAAAAGAAAAATATTTAAAATTATTAAAAAGAATCATAAAAAAGCTGAAAAAGAAGAAGAAAAAGAAGGACAAAGAATAGTTGTAGGGACCGGGATCAGCAAGTTTTGTGATTTGTAGTTATTAATTAGTCATTATTAATATTTTTAATAATATAAAATTATATCTAATAATATAAAATTACTCATTTTTTAAACTAAATTTTAATAAAAGTGTTGGCCTCCTAAACTTTTTCATTTTAGAATTCTAAAATAATTTGTTTTTAAAAAGTGCTGCTATGTTAATAAATTGGTTGCATATAGAATTAGTTCTCTTTTTTATTAATTATGAAATATTAAAATAAAATGATATGGAAGAGAGCACAATCATAAGGTAAGAAAACATCACACCATGTCACTGTATATATACACCTTACGTTGGTGAATCAATAAGATTCCATATCAAATATCACTTTCCTGTACTTTTCCCCCCTCTCTGTTATTAAGACAAGACATCAAGCTTAAATATTATTTTTTATTTTTTATTTTTATCTAGCTCTTGATGAGCACCTTGACTTAAATTATGCATACTTATCTCAAATAAGGAAATCAAATAAACTTCACTCCACATGACCACATGAATTATACAATACATACAAGGTATAACATTATATGATTCACTCGTTTGCTCAAGCCTTAACTCACAATTAAGCATGATTGCATGAACACTGTATATATATATACAATAAATTATATTAATTAATAGTTGACACACTTACACTGCAAAACCAACATGATGATGCTAACCTTAGATCAGCATCTCACTTCATCATTTTAATACTTACACAAAGATATAAGAAACATTAGGTAGTTTGAGATTTAACTAAACTTTTTAACATAATACGTGACAATATCTTAACCATGTGAATAGTCACCTTTTAATAATTAATTTCCACAAACTATGTATACTTAAGGATGGCCATTAGCGAGCTGATTGATCAAAGCCAAGGCATTACTAGTGAGTTGCGCCACCTCGACGACGCGGCCACGGACAGCGGTCTTAACATCTCCGGCGACAGAACTAGGGGTCTGTTGGAAGCCATCAGTGCAGGTAGTATCATCGGTCAAAGCAGCGCTGACCCAAGTTTGAACATCACTCATTGTTCCTTCAAAATTACTTGTCCTCAAATGACTCATTTCTCCAATCGATTTTGTCAGCTCCTCCACGGAATCAGCCAAAACCTCCATGCAGTCCTGCATAGCCGCCGCGTCTCTCCCGCTCAGGCCGCCGCTCCTGGCCATCGTGGACATGGCGGCCGAGGTCGATTTGGCCGAGGAAAGAGTGACATTGAGGGCTGTCCCCGTTAGAAGAACAGGGTTTGTTTGAATGAATGCCGCATGCTTCACCAGCGAAGTGTAGCATAGTTTTGGGTATGTTGTGGAGCTACATGAGCTTCTAATGAATACTGTGTTTGATTGTCGGAATTCTCTCCCTTTTGCTTCACCACAATTTGTGACGGTTAAAACAATTACGAGAAGGATTGTCACAACACACTTGGAGTTAGAAGAATGAATCATTGCATAATCCATCTTAATTATTTATGTATCTCTCTTCTCTCTCTCACACACACAATTAGAATGTATGTAGTTAATTGTTTGATGGAAAAATTTGGGAAGGAATGAAGCTATATATATAGGCATAGCACTCAAGTATATGAAAATGAAATATCTTGGGTTGTTAGGATTTCATTGTACGTGTTACTTGTTAGTTAACTATATATTACAACATTAATTAAACCATTAGGGAGATATTTTAGAGGCACTGTTTAAAGAATTCTATTCAATTTGTGGCCCATATCGTGCTACTTGTATCAATCAACTCAGTCTTCAATTTTATTTGTACTAAATTATTGAATATTTATTAATATATTTACAGAAGTTCACTTTCAGAGAATAAGAAACTCAAAAAAAAATTGTTACATACATGATCCCAAAATTAAAGGATCAAATACAAAGCGTAACGTTTTCCGTTTTCCGATAACTATCACTGGTGTTAGGTTTCATAATTTTAATTAGTGTGTGTGTGTGTGTTTTTTTTTTTTTTCGAGGAGAAGCTAAGGCATTCAATTAAGAGGGGTACGGTACAGATTGATGCTCTGATTTTTTTTATGAATGAAGAACATAGTGCGGTTTCAATAATTGGGGCCAATGGTGGGGTTCTTGGCTCCCCTCAATTAAAGGCTAAAACACTGACCTGCATGCTCCATGTGGGTAGGGCCTCTTCCTAGGCCCAATTGAATGTAACATATCACATTACCCCCTCAATATTTGTTTTCTTTTTTTTAATTTTTTTTTTTTGTAGATAGAGTTTAATTTTAATGCACAGAGTATAAAATATTTTATACCACCATACAATGGCATCTGTTCTTTTAATTATTAAATCATCATTCAAACGATTAATATAAAAGATAATTACTTTTTATTGATGTGACGTTACGTAATTGAATATACATGTAAAATTATTTTATTGTATTCTATTGGACACCATATTAGACCATCCAAATTTATCATTTATTTTCTTTATTTCATCTATTTTCCTTGCTAAAAGTTATAGATTGAAGTTTTTAAAATATCGAAAACTAAAACAAAAGTTGATATTCAAAATCTTGTTTGGTGTCAAAACTAATTATCAAATATAAGATTTTTACTGCATTAATATTGCTCTGATCTTTCATATTAGACTCGAGTATTATTTTTAATATTATCCGTCAAGTTGAATACATTTGGACGCACTTCCTGCTTCGGAGCGCCAAAAATCATGTATAAACTTACACGTTTCAAATCCAAATACGAAAATGATATTTGTATAATAATTTTGGTTATGTATATTACAGAGTATGTAGATAATTATTTATTTGTGCAAGTTGATAGTCAAATGTTATTGCATTGGTAGCTTATGACCAAATTGTAATGTTTTCAATAATAGGAAGAAGAATAAAATTGTGGTGGAATATATTAATAAGTAGACTTCACATCATAATTTTACGAAAGAAACAAAATGTAGAACAACCTTTTGACTATGATTATCCAAATAACAAAGGTGTTTCAAATCGTGCGTCCACTTGATCTTGTATTTTGGATGTATATATCATTTTCCTTTTTTTTCCCCCTCCCTATACGTTTCCTTCAAAATGTTAGATTAGAGTAATACCCTATATTAATTCTTAAAAAAAATTTTAATATAATATTCTGGTAACTAATCAATTTTAATTTTCTAAACTAGTTTTTAGATTTTTTCTTCGTTAAACAAATCAATCCTAATATTAGTAAAAGGTATCAAAACTTGGTGAGCGAGGTAAAGAAGGTGATGGAATTGAGAGAAAAATTAAAGCAGACAAATATAAACAGTTTTTTTAGAGAAAACTGAAAAATAAAAAAATGTGAGATACAATTAGTTACAAGGATTATTGCTAATTCATCCGGTAGTTATAATTCGGTTCAATTATATCTATAAATTGAAATTCAAATACAATAATAAACGTGACTTATCTTCAATTTAGAAACAATCTCGCTGATAACAACTCATTCGGAAACAAACTAAAATAGTTATCGAAAAATCAGGTAAATATCTCAATCTCTCTATAGAAGATTACACTTTATAAATACTAAACTCTAATTATGTAAAACGGACGCTACTCACTTTGAGTAATATTATACTTATCTTCTACTCCTACTAACTTGAGCGTCGGAGTGACTTTGCAGATGTCCAATGCCGTCGTTTCTCTTGAAGTTGACGTATACCTCTCTTAGTTCAGGCGAACGAGAGCTCAATCCCTGATCAAGACGAGTTACACCTCAAACCCGACTTACTACGTAGGAACATTTGGCGTCCACCATAAGGTCGAATTTACTTAACCCCATTATCATCTTTTCTGTCCAATGACTTACCATATTTTACAGGTTTTAATCAATGATAAAAGCAAAACAATCCACCTCCATAACTCCCTACTATAGCCAAACTATTAGTGATAAAGGAATCACCGAAAGCATAAATTCAAAAGTTAACCGAACTTGTGAACTAAAACGAACAAAGTGATGAGGAGGACTAAAGAAGTTCTGGTAATAATGACAGTGCGGTGATGACCACACCTTGGGAATAATGACCGAGCTTTAGTTTTAACTGACGAAATCAAAACATGAATTTGCAATCCTTTGTACAAAAAGAAAAATTCGAAATTACATCGAAAAACAATCAAAAGACGAATGACCGCAACAAATCAAATCGATAAGACATTATACCACGGTAACACAATTGGTACGCATAACCTAATCTACTTATATAATTTTTTTACTTTAATTTTTAATACGACATGACATCTTATAAGGTATACACTACTCTATATACTTGAACTGCTTCGCTTTTATATATCTTACCATTTTATATATCAACCTAGGACATGCTACATATAAAACTCGAATAATTAGTAAATAATTAACTCAATAATTAATATTTATTCTAGAAAATTAAATTTTATAGTTTAATAAGATAGAGCTAATTAAAACAAGAATTTTGACACTAATTTAAAAAATTTGGCCTAAGATTGGGCCAAACGG
The DNA here is from genome assembly GCF_014773155.1 of Arachis stenosperma. Classification (NCBI taxonomy): domain Eukaryota; kingdom Viridiplantae; phylum Streptophyta; class Magnoliopsida; order Fabales; family Fabaceae; genus Arachis; species Arachis stenosperma. The sequence continues at coordinate 15,760,366 of NC_080379.1, forward strand.
GCCGAATCGAGCAAACCGGCCCGTATTGGGCCCAAGGCCTAGCTGAATATACTTAAACACATGAGTTTCAGCTCATTACCCTTCTTCTTCATCACTTTCACGCTGGGAAACATGAAAGGGGGGAGATTATCAACTCCAAACCCTTGGCTTCAAATCAAATTGCCATAACTTCCAACTCTAAGTTCTGATTGCCGCACTGTTTGCGGCTACACAACCACCACGTCGAGCTTTACGAATCCGTCAGAACAATTTCATAGATAAATCTCATTTTCCATGTCAGATTCTCTGCCCCTAATTTTTGAAATTTATGAGAGTGTATGTTGAGATTTTGTTTGTTTGGTGTTTTTCGAATTAACTTGCGAAAATTGTCGGATTTGGCTCACTTGAGCTGTGGACTAGGTAAGCATCCTCAAACTTTTTGTGTAATGTTAAATTAGTGAACTCTATATTGATTATAGTGGTAATTATAATGTTAGATTGAAAATTGGTTGTGGGTTGGAGTCAATTTGAGAAAATAGAAGCTTGAGATCAAGTTTTGGAAGATAGGTTCATTGGAGAGGGGCTGAGGTTGACAAACTTGTGGTGTGGTATATTGTGAGGTATTCCCGATTTATCGGGAAATCGGTCAAGGTATATTTCGATTTCTCGTAACTAAAATATAATGTGTCATAAAAATTTAGGTTAGTTGACCATAAGATAAGTATTGAATTGTTTATGTTGTTGTTGGTTGAGTTTGAGTATTATGTATGTGGTTAGTGATTTTGGAAGTTGTGATTGTGGCTCTCATGAATAATGTGTGTAACTTTGTAGATGATATTGGTTGATATGCATAATGATTAATGAATTTGAATATTGTTTGAACTTGAATTATTGAAGTTAATATTGATGAAAGTGGAGAATTGGTAGGTTGGGGATGAATAAAGAAGTTGAAAATATGAATTGGAAGTGATTGATACTGTATGGTAAGGTTTGGGTTGGTTTTTGAAAGGTTTGAAATTAGTATGTTTTGAAAGTTGAGGTTTGTAAATTTTAATAAAAACTATGATTTTTGACCAACTTTGGTAGAACATAACTTGGTCTCCGAACCTCCGATTTTTATCAAACGTGTCTAAAAAGAAAAATTGGTTCGAGAGGTTTACACCATTTGACGAATAGAAGAAAAATGTTTTAAAACGAGAAAGTTACGCGGGATCAAAGTTTGGTGTGCAAAACAGAGATCCTGGACTTAGCAGCTTTTTGAAACTTCTGCTATACATGCGTGCGCGAGGGACATGCGCGACGCGGCCATTGGGCATTGCCCAGAGGGCTCGCATACGCGGGATGTGTGTCGTGTACGCGGACGTGGCGTTTTCCTTGGTTGCGTACGCAACCACATGGCACGCGACGCGAGCAATACTCTCAGGTTGAGGGGCTCACGTATGCAAACTAGTGACGCGTACGTGAGAGGTCGAATTTTTGCAAAGGCGCGTACGCGAAAGATGACTCGCGACGCGAGCATTCGTTACGGGTTGCACTCCTCGCGTACGCGAGCCCCTATTCTTCCAAAACATTGATTTTTGTTTCTAAATGCATTCCTTCAATTTTCAAAACCTTTTTAACTCTTATTTAAACCCTGGTAAGTGAATTTGGGTAGTGAAGTATAATTAGGACTGTGAGGAAGGTAACTTATTGGTAAAGAAAGAGGTAAAATAATGATGAAACATGGTTGTGAATGATGATAGAAATTCACCGATGATAATGGCAGAAGTGCTGATTATGTATTGAGTCGGAGGACTATATTGATAAGTGAATTATGGCTGATAATGATTGTATGATTATTGATTGATTATGTGGATTGATGCACTTCCAAATATCTGAGATATGAGTTTTTCTGGGTGAAAGCAATGGCTTGCCATCACGTGCTCCAGGTTGAGACTCAATACTCTGCTGACCCTATGTCGTAAGTGTGGCTGGACAATTAGACCTTTTCGAATGAGCTCATCCCCGTATGATTATGAATGTTTATGATATGAGATTTGGGGATGCACAACAGAATGACAGTCCAATTGTTAGCTACAAGGACTTGTCAGGTTGGCTATATAACCAACAGATGAGACTCATCAGCCATATGATAGGCATGCATCATATGTATCTATGTGTTTATTTGGTGTGTTTGTTTGGAATGCTTAACTGATTGCATAAACTACTTGCTATCTGTTTATGATGGTTTCAGTGGCTAAGAGAAAGGGGGATTGAATCTTAGCCCACTTTTTGCTTGCTAACACTTGCTGGACTTAGAGGAAACTTTTCTGTTTTTAGCTCATCCCTAGCCACGAGACATTTTCATTTTGTCTCATCACTTGACACGAGACATTTTTTATTTTTCATCTGAACAGTAAAAACAGAATTGGAGTAGGAAGAGAGAGAGAATATTACACCCAGATATATCCTGGTTCAGTTGCTAAGTGTAGTGCAACCTACATCCAGTCTCCATCACAACAATGATGGAATTTCACTATAATCATCCAGATTAAAAATTGTAAAGTGCTAACCCAACTTACAAGGGGATTCCCACAGAATCATGAAACACAACACAGATGTACAAAGGAACTCTAAGACATCTATGGCTTTTTCTTTTAATTTTGCACTCTCTGCCTTTTTCCGCTCTATGGCTTTTTCATACAAACCTCACTGTTTGCCTTTTTCCATGAGACTCAAGACATGACAAAATTAAATAGAAAAATTATAAAATAGAAAACATTGAAGGAGAAGAGAAATCTGTTAGCTCAGGTAGCTCTGAGAACTCTGTGCCTTGCACTCTCAAATCTTACTCCTTGCTCCAAACAGTGGCTGTTCTCTCTTTTTAAAGAAGAGGGAAGCCTCCACACTTGAAGCCAACACCCAAACCAACTTTTCCTCCTTCAAGAAACAGAACCGGTTCGGCCACATAGAGAGAGAAGAGATAACCATGCAAAACCCAACATGCAATTACCTCTAGTCCTTTCTTGATCATCACTCTTCATCAATCCGAGCTCTCCATCCTTGGCTTGCTCTCCAAGATGGATTTCTGGCCCTTGATGCTTCATGATGATGATGACTTCATCTGCTTCAATCTCTGCCTCTTCCATCACTTCGCCACTCTAGCTACTTCCTGTGGTGGTTGAGCAGAATCAAAGACAAGCCATGCTTCAAGAATCTCCCTTGCTGGCCGAATCTTCATCTTTCTTTTTGAGTATGAAGGATCCGAGATTACCTCACCAAATCTAACCATATTTGGTGACAATCTCAGCCACTACATACTTTTATTTTTCCTGCCATCATTAACTTGATGGTCTTGATGCATGCAGCTCCTTCTTTTAGGTGAGAGTAGCTTAATGTAGCTTCCATGGTTTCTTGGTTAATGACCGAAGAGAAGAGAAAGAGTGAGAGAAGAAAGAGAAAATAAAAGCAAAGCTATGAGAGTTATGATGAATAAAGAAATTAGGTGCACTTCTCCATGCTTTGTGTAGTAGCGTGTAAGCTACCATTAATTGCCATCAAATCACTTTGACCTTTTCTCTCTCATATTTCCAAGGACTGCATTAACTTAACTTAATAAAATTTGAGTTCCTTCACAAGTTAAAGTGTGAAGTCCATTGGAAGCATGCAACCAAGATTCAATGTCTTGGGTTTTTATTATTTTAACTATTGTGCCCCAATTTCATTTTTCTTTCAGACCATGGCATGCAAAAAACAAATTGGGCTTTATGATACTATTGAATTTTGGCCCACTTATAACATTTGCTTTTCTGGTAAATTTTTGGATCAAGCATTGAGCACATAAGAAAGCATTCATTTGGGCTTGCATCAATAACATTCATTCTGGCCCAATTAATAATTCAGCTTCATAGTTTGAGAAGCATGTAGCAAGACTTATTATTTGACACAATTGGGCTTAAACCAGAATTTCATTTTTGGCCCAACACAAAATCTGCACAACAAAATTATTAATTAAACAAATATGAATTAAGATCAAATTAATAATTTTGTAATTAAATGTTTAATAATGTTTGTTCATCATCAAAATTAAACAAGAGTTTTCCAAACTCATCAATCTCCCCCTTGATGACAAACATTATTAAAATTGAAATAGAAAGAAATTTAGAGATTGAGTAAAGAATACTCCCTTTGAATTTGAATTTCTCCCCCTTTCTAAATGTCACATGGCTCCCCCTTGATGTATGCTAATTTTACCAAGGAAAGCACTAATCTGTAACATTTTAATCAAGCTTTAAGAATAATGTTATTTAGCATGTTATATGATGCTAAATGCTTGATTTATGAGCAGTTTTAAATTGATAATCAAAACTCATTTGATATCATAAACTGATTTTCTGCTCAATAGTTACATACATCAACCAAGCACAAAACAATGTTGTTCAAAAATATTTCAATTATTTTCCAGTCAAGATATCAGAGCCATATTATTTAAGAAGGAAAATAATTTTTGAATCACACATGATTACATCAAAACATGGCAGTTTGTTTGTCATCACAGTTTAAAGGAACTGCCAAAAATAAATTGTCAACCAACATGTTTATCAAGATGAATAAGAATATTTCAATAAAAACATGTTCCTCAAGATAAATCAACAACCAGGCATTCAATAAATCAAACATCATTATAAACTAGATGCCAAGTATAATAAGCAGCAGTAATCATAGTGAAACAAATATGATAACATGCGTTCCTTAAACAAGGGTGATCATGAATTTTCATCAATTGAAAATTTCATCCCCTATTTTCAGCAAATCAATCCTTCCCTGTTTCATTAGTTTCAATTTCAATTTTGGAAAACTAGTGTTCCTCCCCCTTTTGTCATCAAGGAAAACCTGCACCAAATATGGAAAACACAACAAAATATCCATAACAAAGTAACAAGAGTGTATCAAAGTATCACAGAGCAGTGAGTATCAAGTCATGCTCATACAAAAAATAGATTGAGCCTAATGGAGCCAATATCAAATAAAAGTAAACAATCATCAATCATCAGAAAGATTGAATTCTGAACCGGAATCAGCTTTGTAATCCCCTGTTCCCATTTCATCATCAAAGCTCTTAATCATGAAGCCAACTCTATCATGACATTTCTTCCAAGTCCTTTCCTGTTCATATTCCAATTTTCTGGCAGTCTTGTCGGATTTGAACATCAACTTGGACATGTTGCGCATCTCATTGAGAACCTCCCGGATTGATGCAGTAACATTTGAGGGTTCAGGATGGCTCTCTAGATCACTGAGAGATGGTTCAGAAGGGACAGATTTCTTGCCTTTCTTGCCCGAAATTCCTCCTCCTTTAATCATTGAAACCTTGTTCTCAATAGATTCATTAGTCAAATCAACCTTAAAATACTCAAATATACATGTGAGGAACATGCCATAAGGAAGATTAGCCTTTTTGGTACTTTTCACTGCTTCCCACATATGACGTATCATAATATAAGCAAATGAAATTTGGGAAGAAGTAAGAAGAGCAAATAAAATGATAGAATCAGAAACTGTTACTCTGTGGTGAGAACCACTTTGTGGAGTAAGAATGTGAGTGATGATACGGTGCAACAGAGAGTTCTTAGGGCCGAGTGCTCGATGAGTTGGGATTAGTCCATCCAAACCAGAGAGATTTGCACAGATGTGTTGCAAGACTGTTTGTTGTGCAATGCCAACTTGATCATCCCACTTATCAATCATGTAAACTTTTGGCCCTTCATCTTCATATCCAAGATCAGCGCCTATGGTTTGAGGATTGAGGGTCATGTAAACACGTTTGACGTAAGAGTGAATTGAGCCATCAATCAAACGCATGTTTGCATAGAATTCCCGGACCAGCCCCGGGTAAGAAAATTTCTGAATGTGAATCAGTGGAGTCCACTTCAGAGCATCAAACATGGGAGTAAAGTTGATTCTTTTGGTGGCCAGTTTCTCAATATTTACCAAGTAAGAGAGGCAGAGTGGACGTTTCAGCAAAACTTCCTTGTGAAATTCATAGAAAGCACATGAGTAGAATCGAGATGGATCAAAGTGGGAGTGAGTTTTGTGAAATTTGTTCTTGAAATCGAGCGACTCCAAATTTGCAGGTTCTCTTGTATCATGCAGAACAAAGCTTTTCGGCTTTTTCTGAGAACTTTTTGTGTGTGGAGTAGGTCTTTTTAGCGGTGATGGTGGTGGTGAAGTATGTGATTCCTCTTCTTCTTCTTGAACATTAGGTTCTTTGTTCTTTCCTCTCCCTGAAGATTTGTGAGCGATAACCTTGCGACGCATGGTTTCGGTCCTTTTGGAAGGAGGTGATTGAGTAGAAGAGGAGGTAGAATGAAGATGGATATGTGTATGAGTTTGAGGTGATAAAAAAGGTGGACTTTTAGGAATGGGGGTTCGGCCACTTCTCTTTTGTGCCGTTTTCTTTTTCATGGTAGGATGAAGAAAGAAGTTGAATATGAAAGGGTGGGAGTGCCGAATGATAGTGAGGAGAGAAGGAGGTTAGTGGTGCAATAAATGTGGATTGGAGAGAGATGATGGGGAAGTTAATAACCATAGTGGCGCGGTTATTAACCAAGGGGTTTTGAAAAAGGTGGTTTCCTAGAATCAAGGGATTAGATGGAGAGAGGGATTTAATTTGACAATAACCACTTCCAATGAGATTTGAAATGACAATCAAAAAGATTTTGATCATCATAAAATGAGGGATCAATAAAAAGGTCAATGAGGGGTCAAACAATATTTTGTGGGGCCTATCAAAAGCAAAGTCTGCGCAGCCTCCCCCTTAATCATAGCTCCTTCTGCATGCCTTATTTTTATCTCATCCATTCCTACGAGATAAAATCAGACAGAATCAGAAATTCACAAATTTTCAACATGATTTAAATCAAACATTCCCAAGTTTTTCCTTAACAAACAGAATCTATCTTCACAGAGGGGTTTTGTAAAAATATCAGCAAGTTATTCTTCAGATTTTACAAATTGAATATCAATAGTACCCTTTTGCACATGTTCTCTAATAAAATGATATTTGATTTCAATGTGCTTTGTTCTTGAGTGTAAAACAGGATTTTTGGAAATGTTTATTGCACTCATGTTATCACAAAATAAGGGTATGCTATTGATTTTTAATTTGTAATCTTCCAATTGAGTTTTTAACCAAATTAATTGTGAACAACAAGCAGATGCAGAAATATATTCAGCTTCAACTGTGGATAGAGCCACTGTGGCTTGTTTCTTGCTTGACCACATGTTGAGTGAGCTTCCAAGGAAGTAACATATCCTGGAGGTGCTCCTTCTATCCACTCTATCTCCCGCATAATCTGCATCACAAAATCCTACTGCACAAAAATTATCAGATTTTGGATACCATAAACCATAATCACATGTTCCCTTAATATATCTAATGATGCGTTTAACGGCCGATAAATGAGATTCTTTTGGGTGAGATTGAAATCTTGAACATACACCCACACTTTGAACAATATCCGGTCTAGAGGATGTAAGATACATTAGTGAACCAATCATTCCCCTATACCGTGTCTCATCCACATCTAGGCCATCATCATCCTTTTTAAGTTTAGTGTTAGGATGTATTGGTGTTCCCATTGGTTTTGAATTCTCTAAGACAAATTTCTTTATCAATTCTTTTGCATACTTGCCTTGGTGAATAAAAGTACCACTAGGAGTTTGTTTAATTTGGAGGCCAAGAAAGAAGGATAGCTCTCCCATTAAACTCATTTCAAACTCACTAGTCATGAGTTTTCCAAACTCTTCACACAAGGACTCATTGGCTGATCCAAACACAATATCATCCACATAAACTTGAACAAGAAGGATGTCATCATTAGAAACTTTAATGAACAAAGTAGTGTCGGTGGTTCCCCTTTGAAAATGATTTTCTAATAGGAAGGCACTAAGCCTTTCATACCAAGCTCTTGGAGCTTGTCTAAGGCCATAAAGAGCCTTTGAAAGTTTAAAAACATGATTAGGGAAATCTTTATGTTCAAAACCGGGGGGTTGAGCCACATACACTTCTCTATCAATAAAGCCATTAAGGAAAGCACATTTAACATCCATTTGAAACATTTTGAAACCTTTATGGGTAGCATAGGCAAGAAGCAACCTAATTGCTTCCATTCTAGCTACTGGAGCAAAAGACTCATCAAAATCTATTCCCTCTTCTTGATCGTAACCTTGGGCCACTAATCTAGCCTTGTTACGAACAACTTGTCCATCCTCACCAAGTTTATTTTTGAATACCCACTTAGTACCCGTTACCTTCTTACCATCCGGATGAGGTACTAATGTCCAAACCTTATTCTTGTCAAATTGAGCAAGCTCCTCTTGCATGGCCTTGACCCATGATGGATCTTCAAGAGCTTGCTTGACATTGTTGGGCTCCATTTGTGACAAGAGAACAAGGTTGCTAGGTTCGGTTTGCCTTTTGGTGGAGGATCTTGTCGTTACACCTTGAGAGGGATCACCAATGATGAAGTCATGAGGATAACCCCTCATAGACTTCCATTCTCTAGGCTTTCGGACAGGTGTAGAACTTTGATGAGCTTCTGGTGGTCTCACTGTTTCAGTTGCTCGTGCCTGCTCAGGAGACAAAATGGAAATGTCTCCTCCAATCTGACGAGATAAAACCGGACTGACAGATTCTTCATTTTGCACAGATTTGGGATTTTCTTTACATGTTCCATCCTCTTCACAATCTGAATTATTATCCTTTACAGTACTGGGAATTAAGTTAGAATCACAAAAAGTAACATGTATGGATTCCTCTATGGTTCTATATTCTTTGAGATAAACTCTATAGGCCTTGCTAGTGGTGGAATATCCAACAAACATTCCTTCATATGATTTTGGATCAAATTTTCCAAGGTTTTCCTTATTGTTAAGAACAAAGCATTTGCATCAAAAACATGAAAGTACTTAAGATTTGAGGGGGTTCCTTTCCATAGCTCATAAGGAGTTTTCTTTAACCCTTTTCTAATGATTGTTCTATTCAAAATATAACATGCTGTGTTCACAGTTTCAGCCCATAAAAATTTAGGAATTTCATTCTCACATAGCATGGCCCTAGTCATTTCTTGAAGGCTTCGATTCCTTCTTTCAACCACCCCATTTTTTTGGGGGGTTCTAGGGCATGAAAAATTATGAGAAATTCCTAAGTCATCACAGAATTTTTCAAAGTCTTGATTTTCAAATTCTCTTCCGTGATCACTTCTCAAATGGGCAATTTTCAAATCCTTTTCATTTTGAATTTTCTTGCAAAGGGTGGAGAAGGCATAAAATGCATCATTCTTATGAGCAAGGAAAAGTACCCAACCAAATCTAGAGTAATCATCAACCACCACAAGACCATAGTGTTTACCTCCTAAACTTTGAGTTCTAGTAGGACCAAAAAGATCAATATGTAACATCTCCAATGGCCTTTTGGTTGAGATTCCATCTTTTAATTTAAAAGAGGATTTTACTTGTTTGCCCAATTGGCAAGCATCACAAGTAAGATCCTTATCAAACTTGATGTTTGGAATTCCTCTAACCAAATTCTTTTTGACTAGCTTAGAAATTTGGTACATGCTAGCATGACCCAAATTTCTATGCCAAAGCCATTTTTCAGATTCAAGAGAGGTAAAGCATGTTACATTTTGTTCCTTTAAATCCTCAAGAGTTAATCCATACACATTATTGCATCTTTAAGCTTCAAATAGAACATCCATAGTTTTCTCACAAACAACTAAGCAAACAAACTTCTTAAAAACAACTTCAAAACCCAAATCACACAATTGACTAACACTAAGTAAGTTATGTTTCAAGTCATGTACAAGAAGGACATCATTTATACACGATGAGAGATTTTTACCCACTTTCCCAACAGCCACTATTTTTCCTTTTGCATCATCACCGAAAGTGACAAGTCCTCCATCATATTCATCAAGCTTTATGAAGAAGGTTGTCTTTCCGGTCATATGCCTAGAGCATCCGCTATCCATGTACCACATATTTTCTTTCTTCTTGGATGCTAGACATACCTACAAAATAAGCTCAAGTGACCTTAGGTATCCAAATTTTCTTGGATCCTTTCACGTTAAACCATCTCCTATGTCCCAAATCATTGTAATCAAAAACAACTTTGTAGACTTTATCACCAATCATTCTTTCACCAAAGAAACATTGAACTGGAAAATGACCACTTCGGTTACACAATCTACAAAATCTTGGAGTTGCTATTTTGTTAAAGTAGGTGGGATCTTGAAACCTTGTGTCATTGGATGAAGACGGTTTATCTTTAAAAGATGGTTTCTCATCAGTTTTATAAAATCCCAATCCAGCTTTATCATAAAGAGGTTTTTGACTAGCCAAAATTTGATTAAGATTTTCAGAACTTAGTGTAAACTTGGCTAAGTCTTCCTTAAGCCTTTTAACCTCTTTAAGCAACTCTTCATTTATTTTAAAACAGTCCACATATGCAAGGATAGAATGGTCACTTTCACAGCTTCTAATTTGGGCTCTTAACTGCTTATTTTCTTCAACGAGATCACAAGCAGTTTCGGCCTCTCTTAGTTTTTCTTTGAGAAAATCATTTTCAGCTTTAAGAATGGAAATTTGTTGTTCAAGATCTTGATTATCAGTCAAAAAATATCTTATTTTTTCAGAGAGGTGATCTATCATGAGATGAAGGTCTTCGGTGTCAGGGTTTTGAAAAAATACCTGATCTACATGATCTGCCATGAGACAAGGCTGTGACTTAGTCTCAGATTCTTCATCACTGTCTGAATCATTTTCTAAGTCTTCCCATGAGGCCATCAGACCTTTCTTCTTTCCTCTTTTTTTCTTCTCTTCCCTTTTTAACTTGGGGCAATTAGATTTGTAATGCCCCATCTCCTTGCAGTTGAAACAAGTAACTTTGCTAAGGTCTTTCCTCATTTTCCTTGAGCTGCCGCCTTTGTTTTTGTGCTTCATCATTTTCCTGAATTTTTTTGCAAACAACACAAATTCACTTTCAGATGAGTTATCACTGGATTCATCATCCAGGGGGTTAGTGACAGAAGAAAATGCAATTCCTTTCTTTTTTGATTCTTTTTTCAAATAAGTGTTTTGATGATTGGATTTTTGACGGTTTAGAATTTTTCAAATGAAATCTCGTTGTAAAGTATAGTTTCTAAACCAAACAATAATCCTTTCATACAAAAGATTGTTTGTCACAAGTAACAAACCCCTAAATTTATAAACCGAAGTATTGAAACCTCGGGTCGTTCTCCCTAGGAATTACAATAGAGTGTCTTGTTATTGGTTGTGAGTTATTTTGGGGTTTTGATATGAAGCATGAAAGATAAATGGCAAGAAAGTAAACTAACAACTATAAAAGGCTCTTAGCAAGGTATGAAAATTAGAAGTTCTATCCTAGTTATCCTTCTCAATTGTGATGAGAATTGTTCATTGCTACCACTTAGTTAACCCTTACTAAAGAAAGGAAAGTCAAGTGGATGAATTGACTTGAGCCACAAGTCCTAGCCAACTCCCAAGGAAAGACTAGCTTTAGTGCACTCCAAACCAATTAGCTATCTCTCCAATTATCAATCAACAAATGAATTAGATAACTCAAGTGTCACTAATTACTCTACCTAGGCCAAGAGGAACAAAATCTATACTATATCTAGAAGAGGCATTTCAACAAACACATAAAAGGCAATAAAAGTAAACAACATAAATTGCAAGAATTAAAGAGAGATCTAACTACAAAAGCAAGAGATCAACAATAGAAAAGCAAAGAAGAACAATTATTATGAATTACCTCTTATTTAATTGAAGGAAAATGGAAGGAACAATACTAGATCTACAACAAAATGTAAGAACAACATAAAGGAAATTACAACAAAAGAGTAGAAGAAGATGAATCTAACAACAAAGAATTGAAATGTAGAAGTAGAAGAAAGCAAAGATTAAAACCTAGATCTAAGAACTAATCCTAATCCTAATCCTAATTCTAGAGAGAAGTGAGAGCTTCTCTCTCTAGAAACTACTTCTAAACTAATCCTAATGTGTGTTTAATGAATTAATGAGTTGGAATCCCCTTTCCTCTTCAATCCTTGGCTTTAAATAGCATCTTTAGCGCCAAAGTTGGTTGCAATTGGGCCCCACAACCCTTCAGAATTCGTTGGTTGCGAATTCATTAAAAAATCATATATCAGCACCGACGCGTATGCGCACAGCACGCGTACGCGTCCATGAGGTGATTCGCAGGTGCGCGCAAGCGCCAGGTGTGAGCGCGCGTCCATGGGCGAGTTCAACTTCTTTGACTTTTCCTGATTTCTCCACTTTGCATGCTTTCCCTCTTCACTCCTTTGATCCATTCCTAGCCCTTTTCAATCTGAAATCACTAACAAACATATCAAGGCATCTAGTGGAATCAAAGGGAGATTAAAACCATCAAATTAAGGGTTGAAAAGCATGTTTTTACATCTAAGCACAAATAAGGAGACAATCACAAAACCATGCTATTTCAATGGATAAATGAGGGTAAAAGGTATTAAAATCTCTTAGAATCAATGCAAGATAAACCGTCAAAATGGGGTTTATCATGTTTTCAAAAGCAAGAAGATTTCCTCTCAAATCATCAAGTGTCATGGAATCAAGATTTCTGCTTTCAGAAATAATTAAAGCTTTTGTTTCCCACTCTTTAGTGAGACATCTCAGCACTCTTCTCACAAGCACAGAATCAGAATGTGTAATTCCCAGAGCATCTAAGCCAACAATGATAGTGTTGAACCGTTCGAACAGTTCATCAATGAACTCTCCTTCCTTCATTGCAAATATTTCATATTCTCTGTTCAACATGTCTGTCCGAGTCTTCTTTACAATGGTGGTTCCTTCATGAGTGATTTGTAGCTTGTCCCAGATTTCCTTTGCCGTTGTGCATCGTGATACCCGTCGGTACTCCTCAAAGCTGATAGCGCAGTTGAGCAGGTTTATTGCCTTGGCTTTTAACTCTACCTTTTTCCTATCTTCCTCGGTCCATTTTGCTTCTGGTTTGAGGGTGACTACTCCTTCAGCACTTGTGGTAGTTGGAAATTGAGGCCCTTCCAAGATAATCTTCCAAAGTCTGTAATCCACAGCTTGTACAAATATCTTCATCCTCTCCTTCCAATATGTATAATTTTTCCCATTGAAAAGAGGAGGTCTATTGCTTGATTGTCCTTCGGTCAGATTATAGGACACCACATTTGCGCCACGATTTTCCGCCATGAGGATCTTTACTCCAAGCTGCAAAGCTTGATCTCTTTGAGACCAAGCTCTGATACCAATTGATGGTTTCAGTGGCTAAGAGAAGGGGGTTGAATCTTAGCCCCCTTTTTGCTTGCTAACACTTGCTGGACTTAGAGGAAACTTTTCTGTTTTTAGCTCGTCCCTAGCCACGAGACATTTTTATTTTGTCTCATCACTTGACACGATACATTTTTGATTTTTCATCTGAACAGTAAAAACAAAATTGAAGTAAGAAGAGAGAGAGAAGATTACACCAAGATATATCCTGGTTCAGCTGCTAAGTGCAGTGCAGCCTACATCCAGTCTCCATCACAACAATGATGGAATTTCACTATAATCATCCAGATTACAAATTGTAAAGTGCTAACCCAATTTACAAGGGAATTCCCACAGAATCATGTAACACAACACAGATGTACAAAGGAACTCTAAGACATCTATGGCTTTTTCTTTTAATTTTGCACTCTCTGCCTTTTTTCGCTCTATGGTTTTTTCATACAAACCTCACTGTTTGCCTTTTTCCATGAAACTCAAGACATGACAAAATTAAACAGAAAAATTACAAAATAGAAAACATTGAAGGAGAAGAGAAATCTATTAGCTCAGGTAGCTCTGAGAACTCTGTGCCTTGCACTCTCAAATCTTACTCCTTGCTCCAAACAGTGGCTGTTCTCTCTTTTTAAAGAAGAGGGAAGCCTCCACACTTGAAGCCAACACCCAAACCAACTTCTTCCTCCTTCAAGAAACAGAACCGGTTCGGCCACATAGAGAGAGAAGAGATAACCATGCAAAACCCAACATGCAATTACCTCTAGTCCTTTCTTGATCATCACTCTTCATCAATCCGAGCTCTCCATCCTTGGCTTGCTCTCCAAGATGGATTTCTGGCCCTTGATGCTTCATGATGATGATGACTTCATCTGCTTCAATCTCTGCCTCTTCCATCACTTCGCCACTCTAGCTACTTCCTGTGGTGGTTGAGCAGAATCAAAGACAAGCCATGCTTCAAGAATCTCCCTTACTGGCCGAATCTTCATCTTTCTTTTTGAGTATGAAGGATCCGAGATTACCTCACCAAATCTAACCATATTTGGTGACAATCTCAGCCACTACATACTTTTCTTTTTCCTGCCATCATTAACTTGATGGTCTTGATGCATGCAGCTCCTTCTTTTCGGTGAGAGTAGCTTAATGTAACTTTCATGGTTTCCTGGTTAATGACCGAAGAGAAGAGAAAGAGAGAGAGATAAGAAAGAGAAAATAAAAGCAAAGCTATGAGAGTTATGATGAATAAAGAAATTAGGTGCACTTCTCCATGCTTTGTGTAGTAGCGTGTAAGCTACCATTAATTGCCATCAAATCACTTTGACCTTTTCTCTCTCATATTTCCAAGGACTGCATTAACTTAACTTGATAAAATTTGAGTTCCTTCACAAGTTAAAGTGTGAAGTCCGTTGGTTTAATAGATCTCTAATAAATTTATATTGATATAAATTAAATTAATTTATTTATATTTTTATGTAATTTTATGTTTTTAGGATGCTTGTTTCATGTCTAATGTTGTAGTTTAAATTTAAATGTGTGACTTATTAATCCTAATTTAAGTAGCCTATACTTATCATTCTCATCATTGTATTGATGTAAAACAATAAATATGATAAAGTGAAAGAAAATATGTTATGATCAGAATAGACAAATAGTAAAAAATATAAACAAAATAATCATATCTAATTCCTTAAAGTCATTCATTATAAATTCCAAAAGAAAAATTGCAAAGTTTAAATATATAGCTTTTCATTCTATTATTTAGTTATCTGAATTTGGTGTTGTAACTTGACTCTATCTGATGCTATAATTTGATTCCATGATTAATCAGTGATGTATTGACATAAATAAAGTGGCAAAACAGCTTGATTTTTAGGATTTGAAGTGAAAATTTCAGCCTACAATGTAAACACTTTTATAAGAAAAATAATAATATAGAAGAACTTCAAAAAATTTTAAAAACGTTAAAAAATGATAATAAGAAATAAAAAATATTACAATCTGACAATTTTGGGTGAAATGTTTCTTTGTTAATGCCATTCTCTTATTTGATTGTTTTTCAATCTAACTTTTGAGTCTTTTTCTACTTTTTCGTCCTTCTTTTTTTTTTCAATCATTTCACATTTTCAAGTAATCTTTCTAACGCATCTCCATCAGCTATTAACGATTTTTTTTTTTTGTATTCAAAATATTTGAAACATCATCATCTTGGTTGTGTCTACAAAAAGAATCTACCTTCTTATATGCCTGGTCTATAACTTGCTCAACAAAATTAGATGTTACTTCAAAATCTGATGATCGAGCAGCTAATTTGATAGCTTTAGAACATATATTTTTATACCGTGCTGTAGCATCTATTCTAGTATCACTTTGAACAACTTTTCTCTCTGAGTCATGAACAATTATCTCTCTTGCTTCTCTAGTCTATCTCTTTATAATGTATTGATCCAGAATTTACTTTACATCCCAAATATTTAGAACTTTTAAACTATGACAACATAAGAATCCCATTGTTTCAAACATTCCAAAACTACAAGTAATTATCATATCTTTCACATTGCCGGATACGGTATATTCTCCATCTTTTTAAAAATGGCAACTTAATATTCAGACATTTGATTGCTCTCTTTACGAGAAACAATATAAGCAACAGAACTCCAATCAAACTCATTTTGAAATAAATCAAATGCACTAGGAGTATATACCTGTGCAGCATATTTTGATAATGGCGAGTGAATCATCTTAAGTCTAGGAAGTTTTTGTCTTACATTGTATTCAGCTTGTAGCTCTTTATATCGCTTGCCACCAACAACTCGCTCAAATTGTTTGAGAAAATGTATTATGTCTAAACTTGACCGCATAAAATCTTTCAAATCATTGTTAAAAATTTTACTAAGTTGAGTACTTCGCATTTCAATAGTGTACGCCTTCTTCATATAGCAATGAGCATATTTTTCCTTCACTTTATAAATACTTTTTAACCAAGGATTATCTTCCACTTTGTATCTTTAAAGCGATACATCCCATGCCTCTTGAAATTGAAACTGATCTTCAGAATTATACATACAAGCTTTGAAATCTTCCAAGATAAAAGAACCGTCTTTTAACTTATTCCCTAAATGTCTATGTCTAATAGCATTTTGCATAATATGCTAGACACATAATCCATGATATGTTTCAGGCATTTTTCTACCAAAGCACTTGTCATAGCAGGATCTTGATCAGTGAAAATAGTTTTAGGTTTTTTTTGTGCATGTGAGATTCCAAATATGATTAATATAACCACATAAAAGATTTTTTGATTCGTCATACAAAAGAGCAACGCCAAATATTAATATTTCTCGATGGTGATTGAATCCACAAAAAACACCCAATAGTCTATTTTCTTTGTCTGTGCAGTATGTAGTGTCAAATGTGATTACATCACCAAAAATAGCATAATCAATAACCATTCTTGCATCAACCCAAAAAATATTTGTTATTTTCTCTTCATTATCTAACTGTATAGCATATTGAAACGAGAGATTATCAAGTAGTTGTCGATCAAAATACTTTAATAAACTACCTGTTTCACCATAGGCCAAGTCTCACTTTCGTTTGCTTCGAAGATAGTTCTTTTGGTCTTGTTTGGTATATCCAAGAACATCTTTATCACCCGCTTGTAAACTTGTTAGTTCATGTGTTTCCTTTGGTCTTATGCCATGCCAAATCTATTTGCAGTGTTTGTACTTCTGAAATCTTTCTTTGTGATGGCATCATATGACTGGTTTTCGGAATTATCAACCTTGCACAAATAAATCTAAAACTACTCACAAAATTATCAACCTTGCATTTATTTGCATACAATTGTTGAACATCAAAATCCATCATTCTATCATAATTTTTACAGAAGTCTTTAGCTTCTAGTACCATATCAAATTCCATGCCTAATTTTGGTATTTTTTTTTTGCTATGATTGGCCTGAACAAAATAAATAATAAAATTTTAAATATAATTGTTATAAACATACAAAGATAAGAGTATTAAAATAAGAGTACTAAATATAATTGTTATAAACATACTTAGAAAAAGTAATTAATGTAAAATTGTGTTGTGCAATTTGAGTTTTTTCTATGTTCTGAGTAATCAATTGACAATCTTCGGCAAATATATATAAAAAATATATTGAATAAAATTTTATCAAATATATTGCAGTGAAATTTGAAATTATTCAATAAAAAATTACCTTTTCATGGTGGTATCATTGTGATCATCAACTCATTTATTTTTTTCTGATAAATCTACCGTTTTAGTTTTAGGGAGTAAAACCTCCATGTTTGACTTGCTAGGCAATCCTATCGTCGTTTCTCTAGTAGGTGACAACACAAAACTCGTCTCCATTAGGGACACCATCGTCTTAGTGTCCATAGATGGAACCAACATACTCGTTTCACTTGGTAATTCTATCATCTCTATAACTACCATTTTTTGGTTCAGTATCCACTGTCGTCTTCAATGTTTGTATGGTCCTCTTCATTATTTTTTACTCAATACAAATTTTATTGTTGTACGCATTTAGTTTTACAGAAATTCAACTTTGCGCGCAATCTTTTTAAAGTGGCACGTTTTATCTTTTTAACGTTTTGATTCTCTTTTAATGCATTTATTTACTATTTATTTATTTAAGATGATCAGAACCATTTATATTATCAAGGGTTCAGATTACGTTACTTTTTCCTCTAAAGTAAATATGTAGATACTTATTATCTCCACTATTTATGTATATGATGTTTTATCCCTTTTACAAGTTGATTTGGAGAAACAGGTTCTGAAAACTGTATTTTGGGCTTATTTTGGGTTCTCTTGTATATATGTATATATGCCTATATGCTCTGGCTGGTTCATCTTCACGAGCCGAGTCAGAAGCTTTGTTATCTGTATCTTGGAACTCTCTTGTATATATATCCATGCTTAGTTTACTCTTATCTTGCTTTAGTTATGCTAATGTTTACGTGAGTGTTGTGTTTTTCGGTTTAAGACTTTTGTTTTAACTTTTTTTCAAAGGCTCCTAGATAAAACTTTCTTTCAATTATATTTTATATAATATTTCACTTTTAGAGGTCGTAATAACTCACCACCTCTATTTTATGACTTAAGCATAAGATTCTGTGTGATAAGGTGTTACACTATATTTCTTCGTAAATTGTCAGTCTATGTTTCATTTCTGATAGACCTTCTTTAAGTATATCTGGTACCACTGTTTCTACTATATACTTTTGCGTCAAGTTTTGTATACATGATAACACAGTCATGCCGACCAGAAGAAAGTCAGACGGTGCTATAAACAAACTCATCAAAAATAACTCCAGTAACAGTACCGCCATGCGGACTATAACTCGAACAATCTGAACCTTCTAACAGAGCTCAACTCCAAAATTAATGTATAAGATTGGCCTAAAGGTGCATTTTAGCTAATCTCACAAGTTAAAATACGGTGATGTTTTATTCTTTCATTAATAAAACATCTTTACTCTTCTATTTTTAATTTTTTCTATTAGTTTCATTTATCACTATCCTTAATTGATCTATAAGCCATCTAATATGATCAAATCAAAACCGAACTATACTCTGATTTTCAGACGCACAATATACCAAGTTATTTATCATGTTCTATTATTCCTAATGATCGACCATAAAGATCAGATACACAAGCTCGAGTACAACTCACACAAGTGATACTTTGATACAATCATTCAACTTCAAAATCAATCGATCAAATTGAGAATAAATTCGGCTATCAATCACTCCAAGAATAAACTCAGCTATCAATCAATCCGAAAATAAATCTTGGCTTTCTATCAATTCGAGAACAAACTCAGTTATCAATTAGTTTGCGAACAATTATATGCTCTACTAATCATTATCTTTCTATATTTTATAATTTTCATGAGACCATGACTAATAATCCTCTATTCTGTTATTGCTATATCAATTCTTAAAAGCAAATAGAACTCTTATCTCAGAGGAACTACGATAAACCAATATTAATGTTTACATACAAAAATAAACCGACAGTTATAAGTCGGTATCAATCTAACAAATCGCAACTATAAGTCAGAACCAATCCAAACAAATCGGCGATTATAAGTCCGAATCTCTCCAAACAAACCGACACCTATAAGTTAGAATCATTTTAAACAAATGATAATTATAAGTTCGAATCACTCCAAACAAACTGACACCTATAAGTTAGAATCATTTTAAACAAATCGACAGTTATAAACTAACATCAATCCAAACAAACAGAACCACTCCATACAAAACAACATTTATAAGTCGGAACCAGTCAAAGCAAAACGACACATCTAAGTCGGAATCAATCCAACAAACAATCAACTATGAGTTCATTCGAAAGGACATTAATGCAAGCAACACCAAATCTCATTCTCAAGATTATCAAGTTAATCTTGGGGCTAATCCTTATCTCATTATTTAACCATTATTCCTAATCATTCTCAAATTTATTTTATTTTACTATTCACCTTAAGCTATTCCCAAGCATGACTATCATTTTTCAACATACAACAAGTTGAGTTTGGGGACTACTACTATTACTATCACTATTCTGAACTATTATTACTATCACCATTCCAATTCATAGGTCCACAAAAAACCCAGAAGCTCAACCCGTCGTATTGAAAATACCACAGATCAAGCTTGGGGGCTATGATCCGGTGGTTATAATTCGGTCCAACTATGTCTATAAGTCAGAATTTAAATACAATAATAAATGTGGCTTATCTTCAATTAGAGAGAATTTCACTGATAACAACCCACTCAGAAACACACTAAGGTGGTTATCGAAAGATCAGGCAAATATCTCAACCCCTCTGCAGAGGATTACACCTATAAATACCAAACCCTACTTATGTAAAAGGGATGCTACTCGATCACTTTGAGTATAAGTGTCGAAGTGTCTTTGTAGGTGTCCGCCGCCGCCGTTTTTCTTAAGCCGACGTATACCTCTCCCACTTAGGTGAACGAGAGTTCAATCCTTAAACAGAACAAGTTATACCTCAAGCTCGGCTTAGGCAACTCGAGGCAGCACAAACTGTTCAAGCCTAACCCTCCAAGTCTAACTAACTAGCTTAAATTTTATCCCAACTAATTAGATTATTTGTCTATATATATAAAGAAAAATTAAATTTTAAAAACTTAAAATTTATTATAGGGTAAAGTACTAAATTGGTCCCTTACGTTTAGGTGTAATTCTGTTTTGGTTCTTAAGGTTTAAAGTGTTCTATTTGAATCCAAAAAAGTTTCATTTAGCTTCAATTTAGTCCCACCGGAGGTCAAAAATAAATAATTAACAAAATGTTCTACATAACAGTAGTACAACAACAAGGTCGATAATCTATAGAGTAAGTACAAGCTTCAGAGACACAAAATCAACCGTAAATACATCAATACATTTAATTATCATTTTTCTTATAATTAAAATGAAATATTTTCTATAAAACTCTATAATCACCCTAATATAATCATACTAAGATAATCCACACACACATATATATATATATATATATATATATATATATATATATATATATACTCACACACACCCGTGTTTTGAGATTCAAAGATGCGGACAAAATCTCGTAATCAGTCAAGAACAGATGAGAATATTCACTGTTATTGTATAGTAGTAGTGCATGTGTATATAGAGACCTCACAAAAGAATCCAAAATTTGATATATACCTAGCGTCGGTTGCTGATCATGTCGGACACATGACTACGTTAATTAGTTTGATTTTTTGTGTTGAATGTGAGATTATCAAGTTGACAACTCGAAACTACTTAACATGCATTTGTAATTGTAACTGTGACTGCAACTAACATGGTCCCAGTGATGATGAGCCATATATATCTAGAATGAGAATGCTAAATACACCTCCCCAAGTTGAGAAAGAAAACAGAATAAAGATGACCACATACATAACATGACAAACATGATGATTATTAGGTTCCAATCATTATTATTTTAACTTGCTCAAATTGCTATCTATCCTCATTCTCTTCCTCTATTATTAGTTCTATAGATTACGTCTAATAATTTGAGAGTTGTTCTAAGCCAAGTCCCTGTAGGGAGCTTTCGACCACAGGAGAGATTTTGGAAAGGAATCAAGTGAGATAACATAAAATGAGAAGACACTACATCTAACTCAAAAGCTTAAGGTGTCAAATTAATGAGTCTCTCATCTTATAAATTATTCACTCTTTCTTATTTTTTTTTTTGCTGTGCGACTAATTTCAACACTCATCACACTTACAATACTAACAGTCCCTAACTTGACCTTCTGCTTTAAATTTTTCATCTTTTATTATAACATTTTTCAATATACAATTTATGTAATTACATAATTGAGTATACTGCAAATGATCATGTTTTATTTGATTATTTATTTACATCTATATTACCCAAACAACAATTATTGAACGAGGGAATAGGTGTATGTACAAGTACAAAATATGAATCACTCATTTATTTGTACATAATTCACCACAAAAGAATTAGGGAGCTATTCAGATAAAGATGTTTAAAACATCTTTTTTTAAAGATATTTTTTAGTAATTAAAATTTAATATATATAATCGATTAAATCGTGTTATTTTTGTTAAAATTAGACCAAACAAATTAATTTGACTAAAAAAATAGTGAATCAAATCTTGAACTGATCTAAACTAATACTATTTTTTTATAAAAATGACTACAATACTCTTATTAAAAAAAGACTAAAATACTTCTATTATATATATTAATTTTGAGAATACTAAATTATACTCCTTTACTTTTCTGTCGTCATAAAATTAAGATTTAGAGTTTTCAATATATATATATATATATATATATATATATATATATATATATATAATAGGGATATTTTAGTTATTTTTTATAATAGAGATAGATATTGTAGTTACTTTTTATAAAAAAATATTAATTTAAACCGATCCAAACTTTAATTTATTAATTTTTTGGTTAAACTAATTTGTCTGGTTAAATTTTAATAAAAATAATATAGTTTAATCGATTATATGTATTAAATTTTAATTATTAAAAAATATCTTTAAAAAAAACATTTTAAATATTTTTATGTAAGTGGCTCCCAAAGAATTAACACATAAAAAATATTCAAAAATAAAAATATTTAGTAGCTAAATTTAAAAAAACAAAGAAAATCATAACTTGTCTTTTTAATTTTTTATTTGTACTCAATAACTATCACTGAAATAAATTTATAATATTAAATATAATAAATATATATATATATATATATATATAACTAAATGACATAACTTTAAATTATTATTTCCTAAATATTATTCATTCAAAAAATTCTCTGCCTCAATAAATTAAACTAGCATTATTCATTCAAAAACTCCTCTGCCTCAATAAATTAAACTAATTAAAAATGGAATAAATAAGAGTAATGCATTATTGTCGTCTACTTTGAAGGACAGAGAATTAGATATTAAAGGTGTTCTACCGACAAAAAATCAATTCCTACTAGTAGTATAGGACCCGAGTCTCATTGGATAAGATCTAAGTTTATGAAAACCGTTTTCATACAAGTTGGTTTATAGTATTTATTCACTCAATTATCTAAAAATGTGTTTCATTTTGTTTGTCTTCATAGCTGGTCTGTATTTAAGTTATATAGCAGGCTATAAACTACATTAATTATTCTTCACATACAAGTTATTTTTTCATATAAATTTATACAAATTTTTATTTAAATTTTGAGCATTATAGTTTTAATTAAAAAAAAAACAGTTTGCGTTATTCAAGAATTAAAAAAGTGCGTATTTATACGTCATTTAAACTGAAGATCGTTTTTGTTGAGTTTAGACTAACTTATATAAATTTGTATACCAATAAAATTTGTATGTATAACAGACCTCTAACTATATCTTTTCTTTTTTTCACTCCATTTGTTTTCTTAAAAGAGAAAAGAATAATCTAAAACGAAAAGACAAAAATATACATAAAAAAAAGTTAAAATAGATAAAAATATATTAAAATTTGTAAATATTAAAATATACTTAAAAAATTAATTTTAATAAATAAAAATATATTTAAATTTTAGAAATTTATTAACTGTATAATATTTTTATTCACCAAAAATAAATTTTTTGATATATTTTGATATTTATTATCTTTTATATGTATTTTTGTTTATCCCAAATTTTTTATGTGTATTTTGGTCTATTATTAGTCAAAATTTAATTAACCCAAGTAGCTGCTATTGACTGACATTACAGTTTGGTAACTTGTATAGCAACTTTTCTTGTTGAAAAGCTAAGCACATTAAAGTATGTGAAATCGATAAAAAGAAGTAATTTTTTTTAATAGAGTTAAGAATAAATCATAATGAAACAGTAATTTTAAACTAAAAAATAATTTATAATTGAAAATAATATTTTAAAACTTATTATTATAAATATTTTTTATTTTAATAATTTTATCATTTTAACTTTAGTTATAAAATACTAAATAATAATATAAATAATTATTATATACCTATTTTTGTAATCATACTGCTTAAGATAACTTTCTTTCTTATATATTTTAAATTCAATAAATTATTTTAAAATCATACTTTTAAGTTAAAATATTCAAACATAAATTAATTATCACATGATTAATTATTAGAATAAATTATATTTTTTTATCTTTAATATTTATAATTTTTTAAGGGAAAATTATTCTAAAGGACTGTTAGAGAGATTTAATTATTAAAAAGGACCTTTAATACTAAAATTAGTAAGAAGGACCAAATCTTTTTATAATATTTAAGAAGAAGAACCAAATCTTTTTATAATAAAGAGATAAAACTTTTTATAAAAAGCTCCCTTGTCATGAAAGGTGCCTTTGAAGCTTAACCCATACTGCTGAAGAAGCAAATCCACCTTCCACTCCTCCATAATTTCATAGTCCCCTTTGGTGTAGTGTGGATAGTGAAGAGGCATTTGAAATTCTGAACAAGTAGTAGGATACTTTTGTTGGGTCAATCCTTCTTCAGCAGTTTTGTCAATAAGGTAGTACCCCAAAACATGGCAAGCTGAATGAACAAACCATCTAAGAGCCATTTAGACAATATAATCTTAGGGAATGAATCCTCTCTAGTGAGAAAAAAAATTGGATGGTGCTCCAATTTTTGTTTTAGGTGAATCTTGCACATATTAAACATGTTTATATATAAGTGCACTGCACAACAATAGCGTATATATGAAACAATTTCGGACAAAATTAATTCAAAAAATATTAAGATATTTGAATATTCATTTATACTCTTGCTAATAATTGAATGGTAGACATTTATTATTTGATTATTTTTTATTAATTACTTATTTCTTTTTTTTTGTTTTTGTGATCTTTAGCTAACGAGAAAAAAAAGACAAAAGATCATAAAAGTAAAAAATAAATAAATAATAAAAATTATTAAAATTTTAGAAAAAAATTGTTAATATAAAAATTATAAAAAATAAATAGTTAAAAATTAATATTTTAATAATTAAATTTTTCTAACGTTCTTTTAGAGTAATTTTTTTAATTAATTAACTAATTAATCTCAAGTGAATATTCATACATATCTATATAACGTTGAGAATCAAACAGCATATATTAAAGATTATTAAAAATAATTAAGGATATATTTATCTCCTTATAAAAAAATTTGATTCTTCTTCTTAAATATTATAAAAAGATTTGGTCCTTCTTACTAATTTTGGTATTAAAGGTCCTTTTTAATAATTAAATCTTCTTAACGGTCCTTTATAATAATTTTTCTATTTTTTAATTACTATTTAATTATATTTAATTTTGTTCCTGATGTTTTTAATTTCTATCAAAATTATTCTTAAACGTTGATTTCATCTAAAGCTTTTAGGGTGAAAATAAAAAATATCTAGGGATAATTTGACACAAATCAATAACGTTAAGAATAAAATTAAATAAAATTAAACTTCAGAAATATTTAAAAAAAATCGCAAACACTAAGAACAAATACAAATCTTATTCAAATTATTATTAAAATAAATTTAATTTACAAGTATTTTCATAAACAACTTAGATTGACTCACCCGATCTCGCAGGCCAAAGCAATTAATGACCTAAGAAAAAAGACATAAAAAATTATTTTACTTATCACCATTCATATTTATCATATATGAGTATCAGCGTTGTAATTAGTAGATAATTAACTTAAAGAAAAACAAATGAACTACCTAATTAAGCAGCTTCAACTTTGTGAGAAAAAAGAAAGTAAAATTAGAATTATTGACTACATACGTATTAGATAAAAAATAAATACTCACCTAAATTTTTCTCTTTGCCAAATAATTGAACATTGCTTACATTCTAACAACATAGAGTTGGACTTAAGCGATGAGGTGGAGCCCAAAATTGGTGACAAATTAATAAATTATTAAGTTGAAAATTATATAATAGTTTTTCCTGAACAGAGAGCAATCATATATGTATATTAGATTTTATACATAAAGATATTATTGTTAATATTATTAAAATTTTAGGTGTGAGTTATAAGTCTCAATTGTGTTATTAAAAATTTAAAAGACCCATTAACTAATCTATTGTCACAAATTTCTAGATTACATTAATATGTGGTATCCAACCAACTATTGTATGTGGTTTTTCACTATTCAAGAATTGACGATTTGACGTATAATTCTCATATTCCTGGTCACCACAAAACAAAACAAAACAAGTCTAGAAGTTAGGATGCAGTAGAGAACATATTAGGAATTACTTTCTAAAGAAGATGACCAACAAAATTTAATTTGTGCGTACTTTGCAAATACAATACATTATGTAGGAGTAGGGCACCATTAATTGAATTGTAATTAATTTAGCGGGTATAATAACAAACCAGCCAGAAGAAGCTTTACTAAAATAAGCCACAAGTCCATAACGCCAACGAAAGATAAGCATTAATTGATATACGTGGTAGACTCTAATTAGAGAATATTAGAAGAGGAGTGCTACAAGACAACAGAATTTATGATATATAATCATCAATTAGCCATCAATTGATATTTTTAATGATGTAAAATGATATTTAATGGTATAGAATTACTTTTTTTTATCTTTTGAAAGTTAAGTGTTGGTCAAATTTTAATAAAAATGTTAGTCCTTTTTAGAGGTATTCAAATCCAAACCGATTTAAATTAAACCGCTCATCCAATCCAATCCAAACTGAAACCGATTAAAACAGTAATAATTCGAATTTAATTGGATTTTATTTTTTGCAAACCGCTGGATCGGTACGGATTTCGGATTTACTTTTCACAACCGATCCTTATTTAATAAATATTTTATGTTCAAAATATTATTTATTTGTTTATTTTAACTAACCTATAATTTTATTTCTATTGTTCTATTATCGTTAAATTTTTAAGATATTGTTGAGACTTGTTACATTATTATTAATTATTTAAAATTTGATGTTGAGACTTGTTATATGTATTATTTTTTTTAATTTACAAAACCACAAATCCAATCCAATCCAAACCACATGAAATTGGATCAGATCAGATCGGATTTTTTTTAAATACCATCCAATCCAAACTGCACCGCAAGTAAATTAGTGTTTGCATCGGATAAATTTTTAACTCAAAACCAATCCAAATCGCACCGCGAACACCCCTAGTCCCTTCGACTTTCTCATATTAGAATTTAAAATATGAATCAAGTCACCTATTTGTTAAGATGGTGTGGCTAAGTGAAAATTTAAGATCAGTTATTATATAAAATTAATAATTGAAAACTGTTAAATTATTTAACATATTTGATTAAATTAGTTTAACAATTTTTAACATGCATGTGAGTCTACTGCATACTTCTACCCTTGAAAACACGCAATGTGTTGTGGGTGTGAATCTGCTAAAGCCATTGTTGAGCCTCCATACATGGTGTATATTCTCTTAGAAGTTGGCTCCATACCCCACCATGTGTATGACATCCCTATCGGATTCTCTCATAATATGTAATCCATCTATAACAATTAAACATTACTTAATTTAATGAATTTTCATACATATGCACATACATACCTACCTGGGTTTTTACCAGATAATGATGAAAGTGTATAGTGGAGAATCCGGGACAAGATTTCCTCCAATAGGGCAACACATAAATTGCGTGTATAAACCACGCAGTACAAAAAAAGAGAATGCTATCACATGTGGTAAGTTGCTTGATCCAGGTTTAAATAAAAGCTCACCCAATAGGCACCATCAATACTAGCTATATTGTGGAGGTGGTTCAAGGGGGTGGGGTGGTTGTTGTCATTGTCATTGAGAGTGGTCGTGGCGAAGGATCACGGTGGAACGAGAGATGTTGGAGAAGGTGTGGGTGGTGGCAGCCGCGGCAGTTGTTTTTCAAGACAGGGAAAGGAGACTGATGATTAGGCACCAAATTTAAAATAAAATATATAACTAAAAAATCTACTTTATTTAGATTCATTCTCAATTCCGCTACATCACCGACAGCCAATTTTTATTAACTCTTATTTATAATTGTATTTAATGGAAGTGTCTTTATGAATATGTCTAATAAAAATATCTTTTTTATAACTGTATTTAATAGAAATGTCTTTATAAATATATTTTTTAGATATATCTCTTTATATATGTATTTAAAATATAATATTTAATTATTATTGACAATAAAGTAGCATACCCTATACTTTTCCATTCTTTAAATTCCAAACTCTCATCTAAGTTCTTTAAATTCCAAACTCTGATCTTTGCCTTCAAATTCTAAAACTCAAAACTTAATCCTAGTTTTCAGTTATAAATTCTAAATCCTAAAATTTAGTCTGAAACTCTTAATTTCTACATTTTAATTCTAAATTCAAACCCTAGCTCTTATTACTTACTCTCAAACTTTAAGCACCAAAATTTAAATTCTAAACTCTAATCATCAATCTTAAATCCAAATCCAAACTCTAAACTTTAATATTTAACCTTTAACTTCAAATCGTAAATCCTCACTTTTAATATTAAATCTAACCTTAAGTTTAATCCTAAATCAAAGGTACATAAATTTTAAAATCTAACGATAAATACTTATATTTAAATTTTAAACCCTTAACCACTACAATATTTATTATTTATGATCATATTTTAAAATTGTGACTATATATCAATGGTCTTCATTTCTACTTTAGGTCATATTTTTCTACCATAAGCTAATCCAGTATAACCATAGCTCTATATAATCACTTTTTTTTTATCTATCGTGAGATTTTTTTTATCAAATACTTTAGATTATGATCTTAAACCAGTATATACTTTTTTATTTTAGGTTATGAATTTTAGATGTGACCAATAAACTTTTCTTTTGTCAATAATCTATACTTAGGATTTTTAACTGTATTTTTATGTTTACAATTTAATAATTTGATGAATTTTTATGTTTGTATTACTTTAGTTAATAAATAAAAATAAATAACTTTTTATATATAAATAAAATAATTTTTTATTCACTAATATACATAATTTTTGCTTGGAATACTTATGAATTTAAATTTTAAAAAGACATTGTGAGTACAAGATAATTATGTATATATTTCAGATGAAAAAAATTTAAATGCATTGATTTCACTGAATCTTAGAAATGAAAAATTTTATATAACTACCTCTAAAATTGATATAATTTGTTATAATGTGGATCGTATTAACTTGATTTTTTCATTTAATCTAGTATTTTCAAATAATTTAAAATTATAAAATTTTTAACTTAAAATTTAATTTGATATAATTTAAATTAAAAAATTATTTAATCTAATAAAAAATATATTCATATTATTGTACTCATATGATTAATTATGTTTATTTAATTCTAAAAAAATTAACAATTTAATTTTTTTAATTAATTTTTTTATAATTTTAAATATGGATATTGTCAATTTAAATTTAGTTTAATTGACTCCATCCTTATTGAATCAATTAAACTGAATTTAAAATAGGTTGTTATTCATATTTAAAATTTTAAAATTATGAAGTGATTCATGGATATTAAACATTAATTATTCTTTGTAAAGTTTGATTATTTCATTCACTGTTTACATATATGGTTTTTCTCATACTCATAATCGACTCAAGAAACTTATTGGTTGAAATTAAGATTTATTTTTGTGAAAAAAGAAAAATTATTTTGGTAGTGCCACTTAAAGATTGATAAATTTTTTTATTGGAAAAAAATATCCTACAATAATTATTATATTCATAGAGTGATGAATTATATTATATATTTATCTAAAAAAGATTTAGATGGACTAAATATATAATTAATCAAAATTATTTTTTATATACCAGAATTATACTTTCTTTTCTAATCATGTAATAGTAATCATATGCATATACATAATAATAAAAATCATTAATAAATAAATTATAAAGTAATATATATATATATATATATATATATATATTGAATTTTCATATAATATTTTTCCACTATGTTTAAGCAAATTAAGCTAACAGCGACTAAACTAAATTATCGAACTTTTTCACGCCAATTTCAAACACTTTTTACAAATTTTGTTATTTTACTTGATAATTATATACTCCTATTGAAAAAGGATTTTATTTTAATTCTTAAATAAAATTAAAACTATTTTTAAATAAAAGAAAAATTATGTTGACATTAAATTTTAACTAAATTTAGAAATTATTATTAAGTTTTTTCAAATTTTTATGCCTGAAACAAAAAATATTTTAGAATTTTTTTGATAGAAACAAATAATTTTTTATGTTTATGTGTACGTTACTTACTTCATCTTAACCCTCTT
This sequence comes from Arachis stenosperma, assembly GCF_014773155.1. NCBI lineage: Eukaryota > Viridiplantae > Streptophyta > Magnoliopsida > Fabales > Fabaceae > Arachis > Arachis stenosperma. The sequence continues at coordinate 15,790,534 of NC_080379.1, forward strand.
ATTTAAAAGAAAATTTCTACAAAGATCTCTTACTTTAAACTTCTACGATTTTTTTAGATTTAATTTCATTCTTTGTGAACTTAGAGAAAGACAAAAGAAATGTATTTTCTCGGAATTTAGTGTTTGTGATGAATTTTTTTTGTAATAAATGTGAGAATTTTGGTTTAAATTAGTATCTGGTTGTTTAAGTCCGAATAGATTTTTTTTTTTGAATTATTTTTGTTTTTAGTACTAATGGATATAATTTTTTGCTAAGATTAAAACCTGTTTTGTATTTTTTATTATTAGATTAGACTGTTTTTGAATAAAAATTGAATTTGTTCTACTCTTATGTTTTATATTTTTTTATTTTTTATGTAAAATTCTTCTCATTCTAGATTTTTAATTATAAATTTTAAATTCTAAAATTTAGATTAAAATTTTTAATTTTTATATTTTAATTCTAAATTTCAAATTTTAAATTTATAATCTCTTCGTCTTCAATTATAAATCCAAACTCTTATCACTTACCTGAAACCTTTGTAAACAAAATTTAAATCTTAATACAAGACGTACTATTTCTTATAAAAAAAATATAAGGAATATTACACTGTATAATGTTTTATTTATAAAATATATTAAATAATAATATAAGATTTATTAAGAGTACGTAACATAATATGTACAAATAGGTGTGATTCATTTTTTTCATGCACATCTATTTTTTAATTAAAAAATATAAATATAAAAATTATAATACATATTTTATTTTTAAATAAATTTTTTATATTATAATACAATATTACAGTATACCAATTAAAATTAATATTATTCAAAAGTTGATGCAATATTACTATATCAATTAAAATTAAAATTATTAAAAAATTTATGTACTACTTATTATTAATAGATAATTCACGAAAAACATAAACAATACACTTTTTTCATTCTTTTGGAGCACAATAAAAAATATATGATAGCAACTATTAGAAGTTTTTTACGGAGGTAAAATTTTAAAAGTCTTTAATGATACTCACATATGTCTTATGTCTAAGGTGCCGACAATAATTCTATGAAACAAGTTAGTTAGATCGATTAGTCTTAACTCTATTTTCTATAAGATTATATCTAAAATTTGGGTGGACAGACTTCAATCAGTTATGAATAGATTAATTAGTGACTCTTAAAGTATTTTTATAAAGGGCAGGTTGATTAATAATAATGTCCTAATTACACGTAAATTCATGCATTTTCTCAAAAATAAAAAACATAGAGATTAAGATTTGGCATTAAAGCTGAATATGAGCAAGGCTTATGATGGGGATAGAATAAAATTTTGTTTGGAAGCTGATTAAGAAGCTAGGTTTATTGATCGATGGATGAAGTAGATTGGGGAACTTGTGACAACGGTATCTTACTCTATTATTTTGGATGGACAACCTCATGGTTATTTTAAACAATGTAGAGGATTACGACAAGGTGATCCTCTGTCTCCCTACCTATTTTTATTTTGTGCAGAGGGACTCTTCCATCTGCTCCACAGAAAAGAACGAAGGCTAGAAATATCTGGTTTGAGACTCGATCAGAGGTGTTCGACAATCAATCATCTTTTCTTCGCAGACGATTCGATTATTTTTAGCAAAGTTTCAGAAGTAAAGTGCCAGATATTGCTATAGGTTCTACAGACTTACGAAGAAATTAGTGGCCAAAAGGTAAACTTGGACAAATCATCAATCTTTTCTAGTAAGAACATACCAGTCCGAGACCATTTAGCGGAGATTCTCCTTGTCCCACATGTTGGCAATCAAAACAAATATTTGGATTTACGGGCAGTGATTTAGAGATCAAAGAAGGCGACATTTAACTACATTAAAGATAGAGTGTGTCAGAAGTTAAGCCACTGAAAGAGGACTCTATTATCTTCTAGTGGACGCTAAGTGCTTATTAAGGCTGTGGCAACCACGATACACATATACACACTAAGTTGCTCCAAGTTATCGGAGACACTAGTGTAAGAGATTCAGAGAGCCACACTCCAATTTTGGTAGGGGCAGAAAAGATAAAAAAAGCAGGATGCAGTTGATCGAATGGATGATTTTTGCTGCGTTTGTTTAGGACAGAACATGACATTGAGACAGAGACAATAGAATGGAGACACTAAAAATTATTCTTTTGTATTGCGTTTGGATATGATGTACACATACATTAATGTAATGTCCAATATTATGTTTGGATACAAATGGACAAAACTAAAATATTATATTTTTTTGGTAAATAAAACTAAAATATTATATGAAATAACTAAAATAGTCATGTAATTATAAATTTTCTGTATCAAATACAAACTAATTTAACAGAGAATGAGAGTACGTAGGAATACAGACAGTGGCAATCGAAACTTAAAAAAAGTTTGAAGGGGCCAAAAATTTTAATAAAAAAATTATATAATAGTATTTATATTAAAATAAAATTACAAATATAATTATTTTATTTTTAAATTTATTATTAATATGTAAAAATATATATGATTAAGATTAACAAAAAAATAAATCTGAACGAAATTTTTTATTAATCAAAGTCAGATTTATTTTTAATAAGCCAAATTAATTTTAAATAAAAAGTCAATTTTAAAAAAAATTCGTTTTTAAATTAAAAAAATTAGTTTTTGCACATAAAAATCTATTTTTATTTAAAATATTAATTTTTTTACCTAAAAACTAATTTTTCTTTAAATTATATAAAATCTATTACAACTTATAAATTATTTTTTATCATTTTAAAAGATCAATTTTAGCTTTGATAATATTTATCTTTCAAAAATCTCAAGACAAATTATTTTTGTTATTATTTTTATTACAAATCAAATAATATAATACAAGGTTAAAATGGTATTGAAGTAAGAACGATAAGAAGGAATTACCCAATCCAATAAAAAATTCTACAAAAAGGAGAGAATACCTGAAAAAAAAAGGAGAACTCATAGATAGAGAAAGAGCAGGAGAACAAAGTACCTCTTTGAGAACAACGCAAATTAGGAAAAATAAGAAAGGGTGATAGTGAAATAATAAAAAATATCTATGAACAAAAAGAAAAAAATAATAAAAAAGTCTGTGTTCACTCTTCCAAATTCTGTGTCCATCATCGTCCTTCGTAAAAGAGTGGACACAAAAGTATAAAAAATTATCTCGGAGACAATGTGTTCAATGTCCATGTCTCTGCTTCCAAACACTTTTTAAACATGTGTTGTCCATGTCTCTGTGTTCTGTCTTCGAAAACAAACGCTACCTTACAGACCAAAAATACAAGGGGACTAAACTTTAAAGATTTAAAAGCTTTTAATTTTGCCATACTCGTAAAAGCAATGTTGAAGGTTAATTTTCAGACCTAATTCTCTCATTAGTAAAGTGTTACAGAGCAAATATTACAGATATTCAAGCTTCCTAAGAGCAGAGATTGGTAATAACCCATCATAAAGTTGGAGGAGTATTATCCAGGGCTGAAAGGTGTTAGAAAAAGGTATACTATGAGAACTAGGAAGGAGATTTAACATTAGAATCCGAAAAGACTCATGGATGAAGGATTATATTTTAATTACTCTTATTACTGTCACTGCAATGACTGCTAATCTAGAATGAGTTTCATAATTACAACATTCAAACAGAACATGAAACCAGAACTTAATTCAGTCCAGTTTTAATCCAGAAATAGCTACAACAATAATCAACACTTCAATTCATGAGACAGAGGATAGAGTTACTTGGATGCTGGAGAAAGGGGACAGCTTCACTATTGCTTCAGGATACAAAAGAATAATGCAAAAGAAAGGACTTATGAAGGAGCATATGGAAAATTAATTGTCAACCGATTATAAAAAATTTGCTCTGAAAACTGATGCATGAAGGACTACCTGTAAAAGAAATGTTGAACGCCCAAACACAATTCATCGAAACCTAGTGTCCAAAATGCAATCGATCATAAGAAAGTGTTTTTCATTATTTCTGGGAATGCCCAGATGTGATTGAAGCTTGGAAATGCTCAAATCTGCCATGGCCGATTCAAGCTTGAGAACCATGGAAGTGGTGGATTTGACTGGAAGAAGAACTGAGAATGAAGAAAAATCCGAATGAAAAAAGAGCAGTAGCAGCAAACCTCTTATGACAAATCTGGTTAGCAAGAAACGTCTGGAGATGGCCAAGAGAAGTGTGCGTGAGAGAAGATGAGACCCTTGAGTTTTTACTTTACCTTTTTAGTTTTCTTATATTTAAATCATTTTATTAAAGTTGAAACTTTCTATTCTCTTCATTATAATTCCTACCTGTAGTCCAAATTGGACCAATTTTTAATAATGAAATTGCATAACTTTGACAAAAAAAAAAGAAGGTTTTACAAATATGGCTAAATTATTTTTTCAAATTATGCATTAAGAATTAGCTAAAATAGTGGTCAATGACTATGAAAAACCAAAGATCTTACTATTTTCAAATTGCATTGAAGGCTCTAATTAGTCAAGTTGAATCAAACAAATATCACCTTATTAGTATTTATTTTATGACTTAATTAATCGCTTGAATGAATTGGAAGAATGGAGGTAGGAGGTGTTATAGACATTATCCAAAAATACTAAACATGGAGCTTTTAGGAATTAGCATCAAAGTCATGTAAATTCTGATGAGGACTCTAACGGGGTTCCAACACCTCGATACAAAAGTCACGATAACAATATCAATGCCATTAAAATGTAAATACCACCTTTCAAAGGGAGAAATGATCCTAAAGTTTATTTGGAGTGTGAACGTATAGTGGAAAGAATTTTTGCTTGTCATAATTACTCAGAGAAAAAGAAGGTTTGCTTGGCAGCAGTTGTATTTTTTATTATGTCTTGTTTTAGTGGGATGGACTAGTGAAGATAAGACGGCAGAACGACGGTCACTCTATAGAGACTTGGGATCATATAAAGCACCTCATGAAGAAGAGATTTGTGCCTTTGAAGTTATATAAGTTGACTCAAAACTCCAAGTCCGTGGAAGACTGCCATAAAAAAATGGAGATTTATGATCACTGCCAACATAGAAGAGGATACTGAGGTTACTATGACACGATTTATAGGTGGTTTGAATAGAGTGATTGATGATGTGGTGGAGTTACATCATTATTTGAAGATGGAGGATTTAGTCAGTATGGCAACGAAAGTTGAGAGGCAATAACAAAGAATAACATCAAAGGAATTGTCTTATGCTAATCCAAAGTGGGTTCACACATAGTCTTGTAATGATGACGCAACAAAGCCTAAGTGTGTCGAATCCAAGGAGAATTTATTTGATGCTATAAAGAAGAAAGGTAATTCTAACTCTTCTTCATCTGCTATCTCTAGGCATAGTGATATTAAATGTTCAAGTATCATGATTTAGGTCATTATGCTAGTGATTATCCGAACAGGAGAATGGTGGTTATTAGAGGAGGTGATATTGTGTCTGATTTTGATCAAGGTGATAACTATAATCATGATAGTATGCCACCTTTGAGAGATTGTTCTGATACTGATGTTGAGTATGCAGTTCATGGTGAATTTTTTGTTGTTAGACGTGCTTTGAATTTGCAGGTGAAAGAAAATCGATAGTTTATAGCAATGTCAAATTTTTTTTCCACTAGATGTTTGATGGGTGAAAAGGTGTGTAGTTTGATTATTGATGAAGGGAATTAGACTAATGTGGCCAATACATTTATGGTGGAGAAATTGGGTTTGACATATGTTTGCCATCCTAAACCTTATACATTGTAGTGATTGAATGACAATCGTGAAATAAAGGTTTACAAGCAGGTAACAGTTGCGTTCTCTGTGAAAAAGTATGTTGATGAGGTACTGTGTGATATGGTGCCAATACAAGCTTGTCATTTATTATTGAGGAGACCTTTGCAGTTCGATCGTCGAGCAATCAATGATGGTTACACTAGGTTCTCTTTTGATTTTAATGGTTGTAAGCATAGTTCTGAAAATCGAACCGGATCGATCGGTTCAACCGGGAACCAGTCATCCGACCGGTTTGGTTGAGCCTAAAACCTCTTGGCAAAAAACTGGTCTGCGAACTGGCCAAACCGGCAGTTAACTGGTGAACCGCCGGAACCGGCCGGATTTTTTCAAAATTACCGGTTTGGTGATAGCCTTCCAAAAAGGCACCGTTTTGGATTTTAAAGAAAAAAAAAACTAAAAAAGCCCAATGGGCAATGCCAAATATCCTGCCATCCCACCCTTCTCTTTCTCTCTGAATAATGAAGAACCCTAATCTCCATCCCACCCCTCTCTTTCTCTGTTCTCTCTGAATTCTGAACTTACTATGAAGAAGAGAAGATTGAGGAACCCTAATCCCCAAACCTCAGCCCGCAGCCACCAATCCATCCCTCTTCAAGGTCATCGCTGAACTTTTCTCCTCCAAGATAGACCGTGGGTGCCGCATAAAGTGTGGAAGCTCTGTTCGGCGGTCCATCCCTCTTCTTATTGTTCCACCTCTCGTCGCCGTCACAGAAAGGTGTGCTCTCGTCTTTTCTCCTCTTATCGTTCTTCGATTATTGTCTCTTCAATCTCTCTCTCTGTCTTTGTCCGAACTTAACGTACCTTTTTGAGTTCTCTCTCTCGACCTCTGTCTGAGCTCGTCTCTGTCCGAGCTCCTCCTTGCCAGCTGTTCCCATTCCTCCATCGTCGTCAGTTCCCTTCCCTTAAACTGAATTTTGGTTATATGGTATAGTGATGTACTACATTATTTATACTGGAATCTCTGATTCTGAGTTGTTTATGCAATGATTCTGATTCTGGGTTGTTTATGGCGATTTTTTCTGATTTTGGGTTGTTGATTCTGTTTGTTGGGTTTTTGATTCTGAATTGTTGATGGTGCTATGGTGCATGCTTCATTGAATTGTGCTTGACTACTGGAATTTTCTGGTTTTGAGATGTTTAGGCTTCATTGCTATGTTTATGTTTATATTTAGTTGTTGATTATTTGTGAAATTTGAATTATACTTTAGAAAAATTGTAAAATTTTAAAATTTATCTGCTTAAAAATTATTAAATTTAAATCTTTAAAATTATATTAATTTTTTAATAATTTTTTCATATATTTAATTATTCTGGTTGAACCCCGGTGAATTCTGGTTGAACCTCTAAACCATTAAACCAATCACTTCACCGGTTTATTGACCGGTTCAGTTCTCGCAACCTTGGTTGTAAGATCACTCTTGCTCTATTATTACCTAAAGAGGTTTACCTTGATCAATCAAAACTTCAACAGAATACCAAAAAAAATGGGATGTGAGGTAAAAGAAAAATCTAAGTAAAAAGAGGTCACGTGAAAAAAGAATTTACCAAAAGGCCCAAAAGTGAGTGGAAAAAAAGAAGAGTGCATGTCATGAGAATAGAGCGGATACAGATAGAGGTTTAAAGAGTGTTTTAGTAGGCAAGAGAGCTATGATTTTAGTTCGATTTCCAGCCACTTTATTATCTGACACTAAATTTAACCTAAAATAGGCAAATAGTTTTGTTTATTTGTTGCAGAAATTTACAGATGTCTTTCCTACTAACGTGCCAAATGCACTATGAGGGATTGAATACCAAATTAATTTTATTTCTGGAGCTAGTATTTTTAATAGACTAGTCTATAGAAGTAATTCTGAGGAGACAAAGAAGCTTCAAAGGCAAATGAAGGAATTACTAGCCAAAGATCACATCTGGGAAAGTATGAGCCTTTCTCAAGAAGGATGGTATTTGGAGGATGTGTATGGATTGTCAACAGTCAATAAAATTATGGTAAAGTATTGTTATCCTATTCTTAGTTTTGATGACTGATACGGATTTTACAATCCAAATTACTGGCAAGTGTATCGGGTCGTATCAAGTAATAAATCTACAGTGAGTGAGTATTGATCCCACGAGAATTAATGGACAAAATAAGCAACGGTGGTTAACCAATTATTCTAGTTAAACAAGCGAAATTAAGAGTTTTAAATATCAAATAGTATAAAAGATAATGAATTGAAGAATGCAAACAATAAATGGGTGAAAAAATAAATAACCTAATAAGCAAATTTTATAATTTTTTTTATAAAAGTTGCATTTTCTTATAATATATGCTGTCAATAAATAAATAAAATTAAAGGAACCAAGTAATAATACACCGAATGAAATAATTACATTATTCTATAACTTTCTATTGGCAGAAGTGCTATATACAATCTACCATAATTGTAGCTAGTTACATTTACATTCTTAATACAATAATCCTATGCATGCTTATAGGAAAAAATTTAATTTGGTTTTGAGGATGGATGTGATTTGAAATATGCCAAAGCACCAACAAAAGGTGCATTTATATAGGTTGTAGGTTCTGAGTGCACAAAATCGGATCGAGAATCAGCATATTGATCATTGATATCAGGTCCCCCAACTAGAGCTCCAAGAAGGACATTGGGATTAGGGTTTTGGCTTTGAAAATAAGAGGATCCTCCTTTGCAATCGATGTGGCCACGCTGCATATATATGGAAGGTAATGAAGATGCACGGTGATGTATTCTTTGTGGATACTTTTCTCCGTACCCTACCATGTATGACATCTTCAATGGGTTGCTTCCTAATATGTAATCCACCTATATATGCATTTTCACCATCACTTCAACTTATTAGTTATTAGACTTATTACCAATATCTTTTTTTTTCCCCTTTGTTAGCGTTGTTTAGTTCGTCAAAAATTGAATTCTTACAAACTCATATAATGTTATTGCTTTTTGATATATTAATCAAATTTATCTAGAAAAAAAAGCAGAATAAAGAAAAAATAAAATGAGCAGTATCAACCATGCTAAGTAAATATTAAAATTAGTTATTAAACTCAATCACTATTATAAAATATATATATATATATTAAAAATAAATTAATATATATAGTAATTAATTTTATTTAGTATACAAATAATATTTTTAGAGTAGTATGTATCTACACTCTCTCTTCTCTTTGTTCTATTAATACTTGTATGTTTTACATGTTTCTTAAATTTTAAAATATTTAACATTTCTAGTATTTAGGTAATAGTAATTCTTTTAATAAAAATTACTTCCAATAATAATATACTTTTTAAAAATTAGACACCAAAAAAATACTTTTTAAAAATTAAATAAATATATAATTAATTTTATTAATTGAAATATGTCTTTTTATGTAAAAATAGTTTTGTGATACTTTTTTACTATTACTTAAATATTTACTTTATGTTTTTAATTTGCGTATTTTTTTTAATACAGTTATTGTAAAGCTAATGAAGAAAAAAGAATGAAATAAGTTCAAAAACTAATAAAATTTAATTTTTTATTAATATTTTAGTTATTAATCTAATTTTTTTAATCTAACAATTTAAATAACATTTTTTTATTTTATATTTTTAAACATTACTAATTAATTATTAATAAAAAATAATAAATTCTACTAATATTCTATCATTTTTCATAAAAAATAGCTAATAATAGTAAAAGACTATTTTTTTCTAACTAATATTAATTTAATATGATAAATTTATGCAATTAATTAAGTATACCTGGCTTCTGGCAAATTGTATAAGTCGCGTTGGGGATATTGCAGAAGCTTTACCCCCACAGTCAACGTGTCTGTTAACTTTCTTCAAATAGTCAGCATAAACCAGGAAAAGAAATGAAAATGCCGTTGCATGCTGCAAGTTACTCCCTCCTTGCTTGAACATAAGCCCTCCTACTCTCATAAACACCGTATATTAATTAACTTAATTAACCCACAATATATATTACTTGGTTTATTAATTAATTTGATTACCTGGAGAGTATGAAACTGATAGGGAAGGCGATTCAGGTAGCACAGAACAGATAAACTTGTCCGCATTAGAGTTACTACTATTACTAATCATAAGCTGTTGTTAATAAACAAAAACATATTAATTAAATAATATTCAGAATAATTAAAGAAAGATTACGACTTAGTTAATTATTATATATTGCAGTACCGTAGAAAGAAGCACATTGATGCCAGCATCCTTGGAGTCCCATCCAAATTCAGCGAAGGTTTTGAGATTGTGAATGTTTTCGTCAATGTATTTCCGGTAATACGAGTTTTTAGTAGCCTTAAACAACCATGCTGCTCCCCACACCAATTCATCCTGTATAGATTTCAGATACTATAATGAATATAAATGAAGCTTGAATAATATACGGGAAAAGTCTAGGGCCAGTAACTTTATTAAATTATAATCAGCATATAACTAGCAAAAGAAAAATGAGTAATTTTACGTCATTAGATAAAATCTCATACCATTAAAAATATTATTGATGGCTACTTAATAGCTATAAATCACAAAAGTTGCTGTCCCTAGCACTCCTCTAATATACTCTCATAATATGGATGTAAAATTACACACCTGGTAGCCACTATAATCACAATAGAATGGGCATACCCAGTGTCCAAGGCCGTCATTGTAAGATCCTCTGTACTTATCTGCAAACTCAAACACCTAAATTGCAAATTAATTAGACAAAGAATAACAAACAAATCAGCTATACAGTATATTGGAATAATTGATGTTCAAATTAAATACCATTCTAGCTCTTCGAAGAAGCCTAGCAGAATAAGCAAGTTGATATCGTTTAAAGACAATGGAAGAAGCTGCAAGCGCAGCTGCAATCTCCGCGGAAACCTCAGAACCAGGGTACACCTTGCTAACAGCATAGAAGGTTCTAGAAGTGTCCATGTCTTCAGGCCTTTGCCAACAATTGTGGTCACTGTACGGATCACCAACCTGTGCAACCACATAGCCAGGGACGCTAGTTGCTTTCATCAAGTACTCCGCGCCCCAACGAATAGCCTCTAAAGCGTGCTTTCGTTCTGCTCCCATGGAACTCCCGAACTGTATCACACTCCATGCTAGCATGCTTGTTGAGAATGCCATTGGAAAGTTGAACTTCACGTTGTCGCCCGCGTCGTAGTAACCGCCAACCAAGTCAACTTTGCGGTACAAATGGGACACGCCTTCCTCAAATTGATCGCCGTCGTGGACGGCGGAATCCTTCCTCCAAGTAACCCTCTGTGTTGGTGGCAACTTCCCTGACCTCTGAGCTTCAAAGAACAATATACTCTTTGATAATGCATCTCCATAATCGTGACCCCTGCTTCTCTCTGTCACCGTTAATAATATTAATGCACCAACCCCTATCATAATCAAATCCATTCTCTGATCTCCCAGTTTCAACTTTAATTTCTGCTATTACTTTTATTCTTCGAACATATATATAATGAAAAGGATAAGAAATTTAATTGTTATGGTTCCCTTAAGAAGCTAAGCAAGGATTATTTATACGCAAGAGAAGGAAGTTACATACATAAAAACGCGCGCATGCGTATCAAGCTAGTGAACTAATAATGTTTGTTCCAAATAAAGCATTAATACGGATACTAATCAGTATATTATCTTACAAAGAATATGGCGTCAAACATACTCATATGGCGGATTCTACTACTAGTATATATATATATATATATATTTTTTTTTTTTAATCTTTTTTTTTAAATATTTTTTATTTAATTATACATAAAATAACATTTAATATTTAAAATAATATTAGTTATCAATAATTCTTCTAATCATCCTAATTTATATCGCTATTATATTAACATATGATTTAAGTATTTAACGATTAAATGTCAATTCTCATCCATCATTAAATCATTTTCACACAAATATATAAAATAAGTTTTTAATATATATTTTTAATGATTAAATCATGACTAAAATAGACAATTTTAGTTATTATTATGATTTATTTTATATTTTTATTAATCAATAATTCTAATAGAGATGTTATTTTTAGAAAAAAGTTATGTATTAAATAATTAGATTTTTTAATATTTAAATAAAAAAATAATTAGGTGATATAATTTAAATATAATAAATTAATAAAAAAATCAAAATTATCGATAATAAGATTTAATATATTATTTTATTTAAAAAAATTAATCACATGATATAAAATAAAAATCTAAAAAATTTGAGATTTTATTCATAAAAAAGAATCAATTATTGAAATAACTAGGATATAATAGAGTATTAATATTAGATATAGAGAATTTAATAGGTAGAATTAAAAAAGAGTCTTAATAACATCAGTTATCTCTATACATCTATTTAAAGAAAGAATAATTTATGATATATAATTGAAAAGTTCTAATATAATCAATTTGTTTGATATGATTTAAAAATTAAAATATAATAAATTAAAGATTTTATTTATAAAAAAATCATTTAAAAAATATACTACATAAATATAGTTTGAATAAATCAATCATGAGTATAGATATTTGAATATGTAAATTCAGTAAAAATTTGATGTTGAGGTACGCTCTCGTGTGAGTATTTGAATAACTTTTTTCCTACATATAATCCATCATGAAATAAAATTAGAAAAATGAGAATGTAACCAACTAGAGATTTTAATTATAAGAAAAAAAATTAATTAAGAGATGTAACCAATATATAATAGGAATTAAATTGTCGACATGAATGTTTGACTAGAAAAAAATAAGTCTAAATTTGGTGATATTGCACATACATTTTATTTGATTCATGTTTTTGAATTAATTTCCTTCTATATATCCTTTAGAAGAAAAACCAATCCTTATTCTTAGATATGTAATAAAAAAAATAAAAAAATAATAAATTAGATTTTTTATAGAAAAAAAATTAAGAAAAATATAATAAGATATAATATAATTATATGAATAAGATTAGGTGTGAAATATGATAATATAACATATTATGATGAGTGTTTAATTTTTTAAATACTTGATTTTAAAATAAATATTGGTGGATGAATATACATAAAGGAAAGAGAATTGATGTTGAAACAGTACTACGAAAATAATTTGAGTAAAGAAGAAAAATTTCAAACGGTGAAAAGGAAACAAAAATAAAAAAGTCAATATAAACTAGATCAATTAGTAATTATTATGGAATTTGATATTAGTTGAGAAGAAATTAATGTAAAAAGTGGATATATAAAATAATTAAGAAGAAAATCTAATCGAAATATAATGAAAATTGAATAATGAGAATTGAGATTTTGAATGATAATAATAATAAATAGGGTTGAAAAAGAATTTTATTCGATGGTGATTTCGAATTAATTTTTTTATATTTATCCATTTAAAGAAATAATAATATAGATATCTATCTTATTTACTTTATAATATCTCTATTTTAGACATTTCGTTTATAATTATACTGTTGCATTGTAATATGTTAATTTTATTTATCATACATGAACATAAATTTATATTTTTTAGTAATTATTGAACAATATTTAGACAAAAAATATAAAAATAATAAAATATGAATAATAATTAGATTATTAGAAGGTTTAATAATTTATCCTCCTAATACTTAAATGAGTAAAAATTTTAATATATATATATATATATATATATATATATATATATATATATATATTTAAACTATTAAAAAGATAAAAATACAGAATTTTATCTATTTATAAATTAAGAAAATAATTAAAAAATAATTTAAGACTCTTAATCATTTTTATATAAATTAACAAAAATAAACTTAAATAATAATAATAATATAAATTAAATAGATATTTTTCGTATATTTCAAAGGTACCTACGCTAATAATTATTGATACTCGTTCGTTGTACTTGTGTTGCACTTCATTCCTTGCATTTGACCAATACAAAAAGGTGGTAAAATACTTGACATCAACGAAGGCATCCTATTTTCGATGTTTGTCTTTTATTCAAGGGACGGCTTCTCAAAAAATAATAAAAGAAAAAACAACGTCCAAAACCAACTAACAAATAATGTTCTACTTTCCTTTAGCTTTCTTATTTAATATTTTAATAATATTGTTCCTTTGATTCCACTAACAGCTCTTGTAATTAGAGGAGTTTGGGTAAAAATTACATTATATGTGATTGCGATACTCATAACAAATTAATCAATATTTTCTGGTCAAATAAAGGTTCAATCAATATCGATTTTCGGTAAATTTCACCTTCATAGTTAGTTGCATGTAATATTTTATTTTGTAAAGGCCTAATAGTGATTTTGTAACCCTCTACATTTTTTTGCTTTAGAAACGGATTTAGGGATTTAATATCGACAACTTTAATTTATAATTGAAGTAATTAGTAGGCTTTGAACCTTACCTAAATAATGTGGATTTAAATATACATTTTTTCTTGATTTTGGACATGTGGGTCAAATTCTTCTCTTTTTGCGCGATTCATGAAATGGATTATCATTCAAATTAGTTTTTAAAAAATAATTCGTTCTTTAAATCTGTCTTTAAAAATTTTATTAATAATAATAATTAAATTTATTTTTTAAAAATATTATAAATTAATTATTTTTATTATTTTATCATTCTATTAATAATTTTTGTCAATAATTAATAATATAAAATATTAATTAACAATATACATTATATCTAATATATCTAATTAGATGTTGAATAAATATATTTATGAAAATTTATCAATTTAGTCACTAAATTATATTAGAATTAAGATTTATATAATTAAAAAAAAGAGTCAAATTGATAAATTTTCATTAATATATTTGACTAACGTCTAATTAAACATGCTAGATATTATATATATTGTTAGTTAACATTTCAATATTATTTCATATCATCAACTATTGATAAAAATCATTAATAGAATGACAAAAAGACGAAAATGATTCATTTGTAGTCTTTAAAAAATTATTTTGATTTATACATTTTGTCATGAGCAAATTTAAAAAATAATCCATTTTTACAAGATTAATTTGATAATTAATTTTTAGTTAATTATTTTGTTGGTAATTGTAGTTTTATCAAATTTTTAATTAGATTCCTATATTTTTTTTAATTAAATTATTAGACTATTTTTAATTTTATAATTAATTCTTTTTCATGTTAAAAACGTTAAAATTAATTAAATATTTTTTTGAAAAATATGTTGGCAAAGATATAATTAAATTCTTAATTGTGATTCCTTCAATTTATAAAAAAATATTTAATAAATTTTAATATTTTTTATACTAAAAAAATCTAATTATAAAATTAAAAATAATATAAAAATTTAATTATAAATTTAATAAAAATATATAAATCTAACGGAATAATTAATTCTTAATTTTTTATAAATTTTTTTTTCTTGGACTTGGACCTGGACCTTACAGGCTTTTGGTTGAAATGGATTGGATAGTTAGTTGGCTCAATTAGAATACATTTTCGTAGTCAAAGACTCAAAGTAGTTCTTCCAGTGTTTTCGATCAATCTAAATATCTATGAACGGAGCTTGCCATGCCCAACAGAGAATTTTTTTTGTAATACTTGTAATAATATAATAGGCCTACCAAGTGTGTGTTTAGAAAGGATATTACCGGACCCGGAAAAGACATATACTAAAGGGAACATTTAGGGTCAATACCAAAAAAAAAAAAATATTTAGCATAAAATATATTTTTTTATCTCTAAGATTTGAATTTATTTTAAAAAATATTCTTAATTTTTTGTTATATTCAGTTTTATTTCTAAAGTTTTTAATTTATTTAATTTTATTTCAAATATTTTTTATTTATAATAAAATTATCTTTAAATATTTGTCTTTAACATATTAGATAGAATTAATATTTAGAGATAATTTTAATATAAATTAAAAATATGAGAGACAATTAAATAAAATTAAATATTTAAAATATTTAAAAAAATTATAAATATTAAAAATAAAAATATATTTTATCTGAACTTTTATATATTTATAGCAAAATAAAGATATATAAATAATTATATATATGATATGCTCAAATAATATGATTGTGTATAGATTTATTTTGTCTTATATAAAAATATTTTAAGGACAACAAGAAATGAACTCCAGGCATTTTTGCTCATTAAAAGTTTAGTGTTTTTTTTTTGTCAATACTTGTTTCGAAAACTTATTACCTAAATGATATTATTTTCAAACTATTTACTCAGACAAATTATGTGAGCAATTTGATTTCACTAAAAGGGATTAGATTTGGATTAAAGTTTGAGAAAAAAGGCACTTTTTCACTGAATCAATAGTTTAAAAATTATATATGCCATTTTGATAATAAAATTTTCAAACCGTAACATTGTGGTAATAAAGTTTTCAAATTGTAATGTGCCTGTGAAAATGTTTCATTTCTTTGTAGATGGTCGGTTTTAAGGCAGAGCTCGTCCTATTTAGTGTTGAATTCGTTTTTTTTTTTGGACTAGATGAGGTATACGTCGACTTCTTTAAAAATGACGAAAGTAGACATATACAAAGACACTCCAATGCTCAAATTAGAGAGAAAATAGAGTGAATATAATGCAATTCAAAGTAAAGAGTATACATCCTCTTCCTTTCTGTCCATTTGATTATAAAGCTATTATACTTATAAGACAGTTATGTTGTTGACCTAGGATCTTGCTTATCCACATTCAACTATTTTCGGAGATGATTCCGTTTTATTTCAAATTTTCTATGGTTTGTTGTGCACGTTTATTGCAGTTTCGATTTATAGGTAGGCTCAGTTCAGATTTCGTTTAAGTTTTTGTCCATTGCTTTGCAATTTGAAGGATTGAACATTATTTACGGAACGTTTGTGTTGGTGGTTGAGGTTGGCTTAGAGCCAGTTACCGACATCATGGTCCTGTAAGACCTCTTCCTGGCCAAGCTTCTACATCATCTGCCTGTAAAATCACCGAAAATACAATTAAAAATGCTGTGACGTTAGTTAGGATTTTCATTTATCTTTTTTTTCTTATCTTTATGATTGTCCTTTGATTTAGAATGTTAACCGAGATCCTTTGTATTCTGTCTTTGTCTTCGGCGGTCAATATACTTGTCAATATAGTTCCGGGTTGAGGTTAGGTATCTTCGTGGTTGCCTTGACAAACCTCGTCATGTAATCTTTAAAGTTTTTATGTTGTCCTTATTTTATGGTGTTGAGATAGTCTGAATCGTGCACATAAATCTTTGATGCGAAAAAGTTGTTGATGAAGAGATCGACTAGTTCGTCAAAACTTGATATAGAACCTGCAGGTAAATTAGAAAATCAGATCAAGGCAGCACCATCTAAAAAGGTAGAAAATGTACAATAGAATATTAGATCGGATGCACCGTTCATGAACATCATTGTATAAAACTTGATGACATGTATGTTGGGATCGCCAATTCTTTCATAAGGTTTCAGTGTTGTTAGTAAGGTGAAGTTTTTGGGTATTTGAAAGTTCATGATGTCTTTTGAAAATGGATTAGTCCTCTTCACCATTATCTTCGTGGAGGTTGTTATTATAGGCTTAGCTTCTAATGTGTGCTCATCTTGATCATCTTTATTCTCAGTGTTCTTGTGCACCTCTCCCTTACTTTGGTTGTTTTGCTTCTGACGTAATAGGTCGGCCATTCGTTGATTTTTTCCCTCGTAGAGACTTGTAGATGGCCAATAGTTCAACTTGAGTGGGGGAGGAGGGGAGGGCTGCTAGGCTTGTCCGCCATGGATTATGACCTACAAAAAAGTGGCGACAATAGGATAGGAGAGATGAAGGTAGGGTTAGTTTAGAACTTAGACCTCATGATGGGCGTCAAATGTTTCCGTGCGGATGGCCGGCTTTAAGGTAAAGCTCGTCCTGTTCAGTGCTGAACTCGTCTTTTCTTGAGTTAAATGAGGTATATGTCGGCTCTTTTAAGAACGATAACATTGGACACCTACAAAAACATTCCAACGTTCAAATTAGAGAGATAATAAAATGAAGAGCATACCTTCTCTTCCTTTCCATTCGTTTATTTTTTATAAAGCTATTATGCTTATAAAGTTGTTATGTTGTTGATCTAGGATCTTGTTTTTTCATGTTCAACTATTTTTAGAAATGATTCCATTTTAGTTCAAATTTCGTGCAGTTTGTTGTACATATTTATTGTAGTTTTGATTTATAGGTAGGCTCAGTTTAAATTTATAAGTAACGGATCATGTTTAATTTATATAAATTGATTCAGAGCTAAAATGGCATTATAATATCGATGGATGTCATAATCAAATCCATTCTCTGATCTCCCAGATTCAAGTTTAATTTCTGCTATTACTCGTATTCTTCAAATGTATATAATGAGAAGGATAAGAAATTTAATTGTTATGGTTCTCTTAAGAAGCTAAGCAAGGATTATTTATACGCAAGAGAAAGAAGTTACATACATAAAAACGCGCGCATGCGTATCAAGTTAGTGAACTAATAATGTTTGTTCCAAATAAAGCATTAATACGGATACTAATCAGTATATTATTTTACCACGAATAAGATTTTGGTGTCAAACACACTCATATGCGGATTCTAGTACTAGTATATATATTTCTTTTTTTTTAATCATTTTTTAAAAAAGTATTTTTTATTTAATTATACATAAAATAACATTTAATAATTAAAATAAGAGTTAAATTTTAAAGTAGTTTGTGAACTTACATTCGAGTCTCAAAGTGATTCTTGAAATTAATAATTATTCAAATTCGTCTCCAAAATTATTTTTTGGAACTCATAGTAGTCCCTAAAATAATTTTCGTCCATCCTTGTCATTAAAAAGAATTAAAAAGACGTCGTTTTGTATTATTAAAAAAAAAAACACCTCAGTCTCCCCCTCCCCCTCTCCCGTTTCTTTTTCCTTTCTCTTTTTTTTTCTTTCCCCCTTATTATTCTTTGTTCCTTGGTTTCTTATCATCATCACCCCGTTATTGCCAACGAGCCACCGCCAGACGACTCCAATCTCTCCTTCCAACTCGCCAATCTCTCACTGATGTAGAAAAATAGCAAAATAGAGGATAGTCTTTGTTCTTCCTCCTTCCAGTAAGAACATGGTACAAGTCCAAAAAGCTTATCATTTTTTTTATCTTTTTCTTCTTTGCGTGTTTGATGAAGAAAGCGAAAAACCTAAAAAGCGAAAAATAGTTGTAAGAGGTGAAAGATGCATACTTTGGTAAAAAGGAAGAGAAAGTTGAGATGAACATTAGTGGATGGTCCGAGAGGGATATCAAAGATGAGAGGGAAATTAAAGGAAATAGTGAACGTTGGGAAAGGAGAAGAGGAAGGGAAGACTCTATTTTATATATATATATATATATATATATATATATATATATATATATATATATAACAAAACAACGTTGTTTTAATCCTCTTCAATGGCAAGAATGGACAGAAATTATTTTAGGAACTACTAAGAGTTTTAAAGGGCAATTTTAGAAATAAAATTAAGTAATTATTAATTTCAAAAATTACTTTAAGACACGAGCGCAAATTCAAAAACTACTTTAAAATTTAACTCTTAAAATAATGTTAGTTATCAATAATTCTTCTAATCCTCCTAATTTATATCGTTATTATATTAACATATGATTTAATGATTAAATATCAATTCTCATACATGATTAAATCGTTTTCACAAAAATATAAAATAATTTTTTAATATATATTTTTAATAATTAAATCATGACTAAAATAGAAAGTATAGTCATTATTATGATTTATTTTATATTTTCATTAATCAATAATTCTAATATAGATATTATTTGTTTTAAAAAAATTATGTATTAAATAATTAGATTTGTTAATATTTAAATAAAAAAATAATTAGGTGATATAATTTAAATATAATAAATTAATAAAAAAAATTATCCATAATGAGATTCAATATATTATTTTATTTAGAAAAAAATTAATCACATGATATAAAATATAATAAATTAGAGATTTTATTCTTAAAAAGAATCAACTACGGAAATAACTAGGATATAATAGAATATTAATATTAGAGATAAAGAATTTAATAGGTAGAATTGACATTACAAGAAAAATGGTGAACACCATCGGATTCATCAAATAAATCCGTCGGTAATTAATTTATCGTTGTCTTAGAATTGACGATATATAAACGGCGTCAAAAATTGTCTACTGGTGGATTATTTTCGTCTGACGCTAATTACTAGTGAATTTTACATCGGTTTTTTCGATGAATTTGTCGAGACTTGAGTTAGTTGATAATTAACGTCGGACTAACTTTTACGCCATTTGAAGTATTTAGGCGCCAAGTTACCGTCGGATTAATCCGCTGGTAAATTCATCGGTAGTTATTTTTATTTTACTTTTTTTTGGCACAATTAAGCCATAATTAGTAGTTAAATTAAAACTCTTGTTAACAAAATTGTTAACAGAAATATAAAATGATCATAAATGAATAAATTATTTTAATAAAAATAAATAGTCTAAATATAATAAAATGTCACAGAAGTAGAATACAATGAAGTAAACAAACAAAAAAATAAATTCCTAAACCTTACAGATCCTATAATCGTCGTCAGGGTCTTCCTGCTGAGACGGCGGAGTAGGTGTTGACGTCGGTGTCCCACCAGTGGCGTTACTACTGGAACCATCAACACTGCTACCTCCAGCGCGCATCTGCTGATTGTACACCTTCATCTGCTCTCGCAAATGATCTAGCTGCTCCAACTTCTCTGTTAGGTCTGAGCTGATGGCAACGACTTCTCCCACACATGCAAAAAGGTCGTTCTACCTCTGCTCAGACTGCTCCACTTGTTGGTAAAGCTCCTTTGTCAGCTTCTACACCTCCTCCCTCAAGTCGATAACTTCCTGGGGATCGGTAGGGTTGGTGGCTGAGGCAGAGGAAGCCATCAACGCGGAGGAGTTGAGGCCACTGGCGAAGAATGATCCCAACCCAAAGCGGTGATTCTTGTGGGGTTCAGAGGCAGTCTCATGCCAAACCTTATCAGGATCTATCACTGAGGTCTCAGAGCCAGTTTCATCATTTCCACTAGGTGGCTGAGACGGCTTGGTCACGATCTCCAACTTCTGCGTGTAATCTTCCTATGTCACACACATTGTGATTATGATAACAATTAATTAAATTTAAACCAAATAAATTTGAAACTTAGGATTAATTTAAACTCACAGACCCCTCGTCAATAAATCTCTCCTTGTTAGCTTTCAAAGTATGGGTATACTACTTGAAGGTCTCCGCCAGTGTCGCCTCATGACCCAACGACTTAAACTACAATTGTATAAACCAATAAAATAAATCAACAAATTAAACAACTAATTCAAGTAACTACTAAAAAATTGAATATTACCAAACTACTTACCAGTCTGCTCTTCGTCTTCATGAAGGTTACCGATCTACCCGTATACTTCGACGACCTAGGCAAATCCCTGTTGCTGACGTTCGTCAGACAGCGACGCTTGAACCCCTCATCATTTCTAAAATGGGACTCAAGTTCCTTCTTGATGGATGGACGGATCCATCTCGTTAGGTGGTCGCGCTCCTGAGGAATGCTGCTCATCATCTGCTGAATCCGTTTAGCTGCTCGGTGATTGTAGAACTTTCTATTCATGAGATTATGTTCTGCATCCCATATGAATTTCAACTGCACAAAGTGATTCATCAATATTATTTAGTCGGGATAAAATACAGTTCAAATACTGTTAATTAATTTAATGTTATCGGGTTCTTACCACCCACTTCTAAAACTACCGCTCTCTGGTCTCAGTTAGAATCGTCATGTACCTTAGTCATGGGTGGTCATACATTGACTTAATAACCTCGCAGATCTCCTGTGTGCAAGCATTATTGTTTGGTGCAAACCTATTAGAGAAAAAAAAATCTAACAGTGAAAAGCACATAAACACATAAACTTAAGATTAACAAACATAAGATTAAAAAATTGTATGTACTCATGCCTTCATGTCGTCGAGACAAATCTTCATCTGGATGACAGGTGGTGATGGAGGAGCATACTGCTGGGAGCACTAGAGGAATCATCCACCACGGTATCCATTGCTGGATCTGCAAGGGACGTAGGCGCATAGCAGAGGAAGGCACGTAATTCGGATTTGGGACCATGATAAACTGTTGGTCCACTGGACCCGCCTGTGACAGCACTGGGGTCGATAGGGTAGTCAGGGGTAGCGGACGATGACTGAACAGTCCTTGGAAATTTGGTGGAAGCCCTCCCTCTACCACGACCCACTCGATCTACTGCTGTTACCTATTGTCATGTATGCAAAGAGAACACATTATTAACACTAATCAGCATATATGCTACACAAATCATTCAAAATTTAGATTATTTCAGAAAAAATTTGGCATAATCTTCCTTAAAATTTGACATATATTCACCTTTACAGTTTCCATAAATCCAACAAACCTCAATCCATAGCTTCATCAGTTAAAACACAATTAAATTCACAATATTTTTAGCAGAATATATTAATTTTTTTCATACTTGAATTCATATTATATACACTACAAGAGAAACGTTGAGTACCGTCGAAAACAATTGAACGGTATAAATCTCACCGGTAAATATTTACTTTCGGATTTATTCCGTTCGACGGTAATTACCGTTGGATTCTTCAGCGAATTATTTACTCGAAAAACCACTGGTTTTCGACGGATTTTTTTACGGTAATGTTGGCACCAAAAAATATTGTTTCGCGTCATATTACCGTCGGATTATTCCAACGGCAATGTCAATTTTTTTAAAAACTTGAAATAATTGTCAATTTCAATTTCAAATTTAATTTTTTTCACACAATTTGTAGTCAATTCATAAATAATGAAGAATTTTTATTTAAAATAAATAATACAATGTTCAAATAAATTAAAAATCAAGTACATTAAATAAATACAATGAAACAATAAAACAAAAAATTAATATCTACAGATCCAGATAATCGTCGGCGGTGTAGAAGGTAGTGATGATGTCCGTGTGCCACTAGTAGGACTGATGCCACTAGCAGGGTCAATGCCAGTAGCGTGCATCTAGGTCTGGTACACCTCCATCTGAGCCTCCAAATACTGCATCCGCTCCAAGGACTCCCTAAATTTCAGCCTAAACTCATCCGTAGACGTCATGCGCGTGAAGATCTCTGGATACCCTCTCTCGATAATCATTAAGCTCCTGAGCCTGTTGGTGAAGACTACGCTCGAGCTCCTGCACCTGCAGCCTCAAATCCACGCCTTTCTCGAATTGGACAGTTCGACTAGTGGCGGAGCCTGATGACGGCCTCAACGTCGAGGCACGGAAGTTGTTGACGAAGAACGACTCCATCTTGTATACGCGGTTCTTGTACGGTGCTAAGGTGGTCTCATGCCAAACTGCATCGGGGTCGACGACTGAAGCCGCAAAGCCATTGGCGGTGTCCTCCCTTCTTTGCTAAGACTACTGAGTCGTGGCCTCTAGTCTCTGTGTGTAGGACTCCTGTGCAATTAACACAAGTTATTACTGTGATTAATAAGACAGATATACAGTTAATTTCTAATAATTTCATAGCAAAAACTGAGACTGTTGATAAGCAAATCTTGCTTTGTTCTTCTTCTGCGCTTTCTTCTGGAAATTCTGTCTGCACATGTTCTATCAATTTTATAGTTTTTTATTTTGTTGTTTTAAATAAGTTTTAAACTCAAGTTGTCACTTGAATTTGAGGGGAGATATTAGAATATATTAGGATCAATTAGCATTTATTAGAATTATTTATCATATTTGAATATTTATTATAAGATATTATGTCTTTATTATTTCGATTCTCTTAGCACATATAAATATCCTTCTATATTATATTATTTCACACAATTTGAATACACACAAATCTTTTCTCTACTGCTTTCTCTTACCCTTTTAAACATTTTTTATCAATATCTTGTTTCAAAAACTTATTACCTAGATGTTATTATTTTTAAACTATTTACTCGGATAAATTATGTGAGCAATTTGATTTTACTAAAAGGGATAGATTTGGGTTAAGGTTTGTGGAAAAAGGTGCTTTCTCACTGAATAATAAATAGTTTGAAAATTATGCCATTTTGGTAATAAATTCTTAAAACCGTAACGTATTGAGAAAAAAAAATATTATATATATATATATATATATATATATATATTGTATGAAAAATGTTTGATTTATATGAATTGATTGAGTGCAAAAATGGCATTATAATATGGATGGATGGCATAGGCTATAGTCGTGCAGATTGGTGGGAACATGAACTGCTATATATGGGACGAGTTTAATTAGTAAATTATAGGGGAACCAATTCTTGGAGGGAATTAAAAACAACTATTTGTTAGAGTGGACTTCATCCAGGTGATAAAGTCAGACTCTAGATCTTGTATTTTATTTCCTTTTCTTCCTAATACCAAAAATAATTAAGAGCTCTCTGGCATATTAATAAATCAAAAACTCTTGTCATTAGCTTACTTGACTAATATACAGATAAAAAAAGTTCACGAAAAGAATGAGATCAGATGCATAACTGTGTTTATACAGTTGTAATCCTAAAATGTTTTTGTTTTGATGAAACAAGAAACTATAGCAAGTTATTCATTGTATGTATGTGTAAGGATATATGGATCATAAAGTTAAAATCGATTACCGAATCACACGTTGGACTCAAACATTTTTTTACTACAATATAACAATTGATTGATACGAGAAAACAAAAGGAAGGATTCTAGAACACATTTCTACTTGGACTATAACAATGTATACATTATTTAATTCTTTTTTCACGGACCAAGTTGTAAATTGACTTAGTTTTAAACTTGTATGGTGAGAAAGATTTTTTTTAACATGTAGAGCAGACATTCAGGGATTGCTTCGAAGTTCTCAAGTAGACCAAGGTACTAACAACTAAAACCAAATCTTCATCTTAAAAAGAAATGATAGCAGCGATATAATCGCGTTGGTGAATGATGGTTGTGTTAGAAGATGTTGAAAATATAGTAATATAGTTGTTCACTTCCTCCACAAACAAGAGCACATGGAAGGTTACCCTGCCTTACGCATCCCAGTGAAAATTTCATTCATTCATTCTAACACCCTTTTAAAAAACTGTTGCTTCCCACATACTCCAACACAAAGTCTTATTATTCACTCAATCAAAAGTGTACATACAAATATAATTTTCATACCTGCGTCCATGTGTACGGAACAAGTATAACAACCTCAATCATCATCTTCCTCGAATCCTCGTGAGGTGTTTCTATAAATAAATATTCTAATAATAATAATCATATCTCTCATCCAATACGTTGACAAATTACAGCAAGCTTAATTTATTTAGATTTAATTATTATTAATTATTACTTAGCTGACCGTGCCAACATGACAAGATACTTTTGTTTTGTTCTTCAATCTGCAATTAGCAGAGTTGATCCGCTGCCTCTGCCGATAAGCAAGCACCGCACACATGCTAATTCAAGCAATTAACCACTTTTTTCCCACCTCATTCTTATTATTTTAGTTTATACATAGTTCTTTCTCAGAAAGCCTCTATTATATATTCACTAAATAAATAGACTAAGTAAGATAAAATGTTATATATTATATATGTATAGACTAATTCATTCACTACACTAGTTAATATGTAAGTTTTTACAACCTGTTCATACCCTGACCCAATAATAAAGGCCCAGGTCCAAGCGAAAGGCCTAGTCCAGAGGATTGAGCCTTGCTGAGCACCGACCTTCGTACTAAGAAGTCGGTGTTGACTACGACTCGCTCTAAAGAGGTCGGAACGGAGAGTAGCTGGCAGATAAGCACTCATTCAAATGAGTAACTGCCCCTAAAATCTCTCTAACCACTTCATCAAGCCATATCTTAACCTCCCTAAGATAATGGAACGGTTAACACCCTAAAAATATGGCACTACTCCAACGGTGGTTATTGGCTCACCACTATAAATACACTAACACTCCTCAGGTATCTCTAAGCCCAATACTCTCTAGACCTGTTTACACCCTTGCTAGCTTAGGCATCGGAGTGCCTTTGCAGGTACCACCCCCCATTCACTCACGTACACAAGTCGGAAGGAGGTTCCAGCGTGCAAACCTACTCGGAAGCTACCCTCCGCAGACGATTGGGCCAACTAACGCCATCCATTCTATTAATCTCCGGTTACCCACCGTAACATTGGCGCCGTTGCCGGGGACCCGAGAGATCATCCACTGATGGCGAACAGATCCCACGAAGAAGGTCATGTGGAGACAGATTCTGAGCAAGAGAATCTGGACACAGGCAATAACGATGCGGACTTCACCCTCCACCAGGAAATTGATAATCAGCACAGAGAAGGCACCTCCAGAGTAAAAAACCCGAAGGTAAACTCTTCAGAAGGGCGCGAATCAAAGAAAGAAGGACCATCCCATGTAACTGAACTCATGGGATTAGTCCACAGCCGCCTGGAACAGTTAGAACAAGAACGGGAGCGACAAAAGGAAACTGAAAAGAACCTAAAAGAGGAGTTGGAACGACGAAAAGAGTTAGAAAGAAAACTCTTAAAGTTAGAATCCTCCCTCAAAGGTCGCAACTCCCGTGACGAACAAGAAGAGCCGCCCTTAGGTGGGGAGGATCCTTTCAGTGAGGACATAATGAGGGCAAAAGTTCCGAGGAACTTTAAAAGCCCTGATATGGACCTCTATGACGGAACCACGGATCCAAAGCATCACCTGAGCAACTTCAAAAGTCGGATGTACCTAGCTGATGCTTCCGACGCTACGCGATGCAAGGCCTTCCCGACCACTCTATCAAAAGCGGCGATGAAGTGGTTCGATAGCCTCCCCCCGAGGTCGGTTACTAGTTTTGAAGACCTCTCAAGGAAGTTTTTGATGAGGTTCTCAATCAAGAAAGACAAAGTGAAACATGCACCGAGCCTCCTGGGAATAAAACAGGAGGTCAGAGAATCTTTACGAGCCTACATGGAAAGGTTCAACAAAGCATATTTGGAGATTCAAGACCTGCCCACAGAGGCAGTCATAATGGGGTTAGTCAATGGACTCAGAGAAGGTCCCTTCTCACAATCCATATTTAAAAGACACCCCGTTTCTCTGAGTGATGTACAGAAAAGAGCTGAAAAGTACATCAATATGGAGGAAAACGCCAAATTGAGAGACCTGAGTTGGCGACCTGGGCCCCCTCCCTCAACAAAAGAGAGGAAAAGGGAAACCAAGAAAAAGGAAGAACTCGGTCTCGAGAGGCCAAGAAAATATCACTCTTATACTCCCCTGAAAGTTTCTATAGTGGATGTATACAGAGAGATTTGTAACACTGAAAGACTGACACCCCCTAGACCCATTAAAAATAAAAAAGGGGGGAGTCGCAGCGATTACTGTGAGTACCATAAAATATATGGTCACTCCACAAACGACTGTTACGACCTTAAAAATGTGATAGAAAAGCTGGCTAGAGAAGGTCGGCTTGATAGATATCTCATAGAAAGGTCGGACGGTCATGGAAAGAGAAAGCGAGATGATATCGACAGAAGAGACCCACCACCGTCGACTCCTGAGAGACATATCCATATGATATCAGGGGGTTTCGCGGGAGGAGGACTCACAAAATCTTCTCGCAAAAGGCACCTCAAGAGAGTCTATCAGGTCGGAGGAGAGTCATCTGATCTCCCCACCATCTCATTCACTAAAGAAGATGGGCAAGGAATAACCCCTGGACATGATGATCCAGTAGTAATAACTATGATCCTAGCCAACGCCCATCTCCACAGAACCCTAGTAGACCAAGGAAGCTCGGCGGACATCCTTTTTAAGCCCGCCTTTGACAAGCTAGGGTTGGATGAGAAAGAATTAAGAGCCTACCCCGACACCCTATACGGATTAGGGGACACGCCAATAAAATCACTGGGATTTTTGCCCCTCCACACCACTTTTGGAAAAGGGGAAAAATCAAAGACTCTGAGTATAGACTTCATAGTCATTGATGTCGGGTCAGCATATAATGCTTTAATCGGCAGAGCTACCCTTAATCGACTCGGAGCAGTGGTATCCACTCCCCACCTCTGCATGAAATTCCCGACCTTAGCGGGAATAGCAACGGTAAGGGGAGACCAAAAGTTGGCGAGAAAATGCTACAATGAAAGCCTAAATCTGAGAGGAAAGGGCAGAGAAGTTCACACAATAGAGCTCGGTGGCGCAAGGGCCAGAGAAGAGCTGCGACCACAACCGGGAGGAAAAATCGAGGAGATACAGATCGGTAAAGAGGAAGGGAAAAATACTCATATAGGAGCCAACCTAGGGAAAACTCTAAAACAAGGATTGACTAAACTCCTAAGAGATAACTCCGACCTCTTCGCCTGGAAAGCCTCTGACATGCCTGGGATAGACCCCGAGCTCATGTCCCACAAACTCTCGGTTTATCCTGGATCCCGACCTGTACAGCAAAGAAGACGCAAGCTCGGCCCAGAACGAGCCCTAATAGTAGAAGAACAAGTACAGGCGCTCCTGGAAGCTGGCTTCATCAGAGAAGTCAAGTACCCAACATGGCTAGCCAATGTAGTGCTAGTCAAAAAACAAAATGGTAAATGGAGAATGTGTGTCGACTATACCGACTTAAATAAGGAATGTCCCAAGGACCCTTATCCACTGCCAAGTATTGACACCCTAGTGGACTCCAGCTCGGGGTATCAATACTTATCATTTATGGACGCCTACTTGGGATATAATCAAATCTCAATGTATGAGCCAGACCAGGAGAAAACATCATTCATCACACCCAGAGCTAATTTCTGCTACGTGGTAATGCCATTCGGATTGAAGAATGCAGGAGCCACATATCAAAGGTTGATGAATAAAGTGTTTTCTCCTCACATGGGGAGTCTAATGGAAGTATATGTCGACGATATGCTAGTAAAGACCAAGAAGGAAGTCGACCTCTTGTCAGACCTCTCACAAGTCTTTGACACCATAAGGCTGCACGGGATGAGACTAAATCCCGCAAAGTGCGCCTTCGCGGTGGAGGCAGGGAAATTTCTAGGATTTATGCTAACACAAAGAGGGATCGAAGCCAATCCCGATAAGTGTAGAGCCATCCTAGAAATGAAAAGTCCGACTTGTTTAAGAGAAGTCCAGCAGCTGAATGGCCGACTCGCAGCCCTCTCCAGATTTTTGGCAGGATCGACACTAAAATCCCTTCCACTATTCTCCTTATTAAGAAAGGGATGCCAGTTCGAATGGACTCCTGAATGCGAGGAGGCGTTCCAGGAGTTCAAAAAGTTTTTAAGCCAACCTCCTATTCTGACCCGACTAGTATCTGGAAAAGACCTCGTCCTGTACTTATCCGTAGCAGACAAGGCTGTCTCATCAGCCCTGATAAAAGAAGATGAGGTCGGACAACATCCAGTTTATTTCATCAGTAAAGTTCTACAAGGCCCTGAGCTAAGATACCACAAACTAGAGAAGTTTGCCTACTCCTTAGTAATAGCCTCACGAAGGCTACGACCTTACTTTCAGGCTCACACAATAAGAGTCCGTACGAACCAACCCATGAAGCAAATCCTCCAAAAGACGAATGTTGCAGGGAGAATGGTTCAATGGGCAATAGAGCTCTCCGAGTTCGACTTAAGATATGAAACTCGGACGGCGACCAAAGCTCAATGCCTCGCCGACTTTGTTGCAGAATACGCAGGAGATCAGGAGGAAAAACCAATTACATGGGAACTCTATGTAGATGGATCCTCCAACAAAATAGGAAGCGGCGCAGGCATAATATTGGTAGATGAAAGAGGAACCCAGATAGAGATTTCCCTAAAATTTGAATTTCCAGCTTCAAATAATCAGGCAGAGTATGAAGCCTTGATTGCTGGATTAAAGCTGGCAGAAGAAGTCGGTGCTACAAAGGTGATGATATACAGCGACTCACAAGTGGTGACCTCCCAGATAAGTGGAGAGTATCAGGCAAAGGACCCAAATATGAAGAGGTACTTGGAGAAAACTCTGGAGCACCTTGGGCGCTTTGCAGAAACCGAGGTTAAACACATAACTCGGGATCTAAACAGCAGAGCGGACGCCCTATCCAAGTTAGCAAGTACCAAACCAGGAGGAAACAACAGAAGCCTGATCCAAGAAACCCTCCAGGAACCCTCAATAGTAAAAACAGAAGACAAACAAGAAGTACTTGTGGTTGTCAGTTTAAACCTCGAATGGATGAGCCCCTTGGTCGAATACATGAAATTCGACATCCTCCCTAAAGAGGAAAAAGAGGCAAAAAAGATCCGAAGGGAAGCACAACACTACACCTTGGTGAGAAATACCCTCTACAGAAGGGAGATATCGACACCATTGTTAAAGTGTGTACCGACCTCAAGAACTGCCGAGGTATTGGAGGAAGTACATAGTGGGATCTGCGGAAACCATCTCAGAGCAAGGTCACTAGCCAGGAAAGTAATCCGAGCCGGATTCTACTGGCCGACCTTGCAGAAAGATGCCACAGAATTTGTGAAAAAGTGTCAACCATGTCAAATGCATGCAAATTTCCACGTAGCTCCACCAGAAGAGCTCATTAGTATCACTTCTCCATGGCCCTTTGCAAAATGGGGAATGGATTTGTTAGGTCATTTTCCCCAAGCGCCAGGACAAGTCAAATACCTGATCGTGGGAATAGATTACTTCACAAAATGGATAGAAGCAGAACCATTGGCCACCATCACCGCTCAAAGAAGTCGGAGGTTCCTCTACAAAAATATCATCACAAGATATGGGATACCTTATTCCATCACTACAAATAATGGAACCCAATTCACCGATACTCCCTTTAGAAGCTTAGTAGCCAGTATGAAAATCAAACATCAGTTCACCTCGGTGGAGCACCCACAAGCCAATGGGCAAGCCGAGGCAGCCAACAAGGTCATACTGGCAGGGCTAAAGAAAAGATTGCAAGAAGCAAAAGGAGCTTGGGCTGAAGAGCTCCCCCAAGTGCTATGGGCTTACAGGACAACGCCCCAATCCGCCACTGGAGAGACGCCTTTCCGACTAGTCTATGGCGTAGAAGCAATGATACCAATAGAAATCAATGAGCAAAGCCCAAGGGTAATTCTCCATGACGAGATAGGAAACATACAGGGGCACAAAGAGGAGCTCGACTTGCTCCCCGAAGTCCGAGAAGATGCCCAGATAAGAGAAGCAGCTTTGAAGCAAAGGATGACTACAAGGTACAACAAAAAAGTCATTCGAAGAACATTTGCCCCGGATGACTTGGTACTAATCAGAAACGACATTGGAGTCAACAAATCAGGAGAAGAAAAACTTGCCGCTAATTGGAAGGGACCATACAAAGTCAATGA
Organism: Arachis stenosperma; assembly: GCF_014773155.1. Taxonomy (NCBI): domain Eukaryota; kingdom Viridiplantae; phylum Streptophyta; class Magnoliopsida; order Fabales; family Fabaceae; genus Arachis; species Arachis stenosperma. The sequence goes on from NC_080379.1 coordinate 15,821,709, forward strand.
AGTTTTAGAAAAAGGTTATAAAGTAACCAACGGCACCGAGTTCCCAAGGTCGTGGCATGCTTGTAATATGAAAAGGTACTACAGTTAAAAGCGAACTCTACTCCCTGATGTACTCTTTTCCCAACTTCATGATTTTTTCCCAAAATCAAAGGGTTTTTTCTGGAGAAGGGTTTTTAACGAGGCATCATAGTAGAGGCTAAGGGAAAATAGGCTATTAAAACCCTTAGTAGCAAGAAGGTACCTCCCCAATTAATAAAGATCTTTTTCATCTACAATATCTCTTATAAAATCCTTTTTATTTTCTAAGTCTTTCTACGAAACGCGCTGACTTAAGCTCGACAAAACGTGAAAATCCCATGAACCGACCTAGATGGTCGTCAGGATAAAATGACGAGGTACAAGTCGGTGTAAAGAGGTTATACGAGTTGATCGTAAAAAACTCGGGAACAAGCCGACTTATAAGTCGAAATGAAAATTCGAGTAGAAAAGCTCGGAAATACTTCGACCCGCGAATCGGAGTAAAGAACCGAGTAGAAGAAAAACGCATCGCAAAAATAACCTAAGTCATAAGAACTCACTAAAGCAAAGTTGAGTACAAGGAATAATAAAAAAGAGATTGAAAAACCTAGGAAAAAGTTTAAAGGATGTCCTAAAGTCCTTAAACAAAAGGCTCAGAAAAACAGACAAGCCAAAAGGAAAGGTTTTCAGGAAAAGATCAAGGGGACTTCGGAAAATCAAAATCAGGAAAGCATACACGCATAAGGTAACCTAAACCCTTATCCAAAAAAGGGTATTTATTTTGTTAACTTAAACCCTTATTAAAGGGGTATTTCTTAATATTTTGTTTACGGCCTTGAAAGGCCAAAAGAAATTGTTCAACAAGCATCACCAACCAAAAATAAATAAAAGAGTTTAAAAATGGGGGACCCACAGGCCGGGCCCCCAAATAGCCCACAAATCATTTTTTAGGAAGACGAGAAGACGGATCACCACCACCGGAGTCAGGAAGAGCGCCACCAGGACCACGAAGAGAAGCATCCATGGGAGATGAAGAGGAAATAGGAGGAACTGGTGAAGAACCCGGAGCATCCTTCCCATGAGGAGGAGACTCAATGATCCTCTGCCCTCGAGTCTTTAACTCTGATTTAGAAACGATCACAGGGACAGGGGGATCAACTATGGCCCCATCAATAACAACTTTGTCAGGATGTAAAGGAGAAAGATCCAAGTCGGGAGCAATAACTCTGACTTGCTCCAAGAAGATCCTCCAAGACTCCTCGGCGCCATCAGCAATAGAGTCCTCCAACTCATCGTATGCCTTCCGAGAATTCAGCAGATCATTCTTCACAGACACAAGATCATTGAATAAACTTTGATAGCTGGCCTGCGCTGTTTTCCTCAAATCCATCTCCATGTTGCATTGGGCTTGTAAAACCTTCCCCTTCTCCCGGAGGGCATCTCTCTCCTCCTTCAGTTTGGCGACTTCCTTCTTCAACTCCCCCTCATGCTCTTGGTATGAGCGAAGCCTTCCTTCCAGCTCCTCGACCCTCGAGGTCATCCCTAAAGAGCTGAGAGGAGTCTTCTCAAAAATATCCAAGAGTTTGCCGCAAACCCCCGCCGCCTTGAGACTCTCCTCAATCATAGTGGTAAGGTGGCTCCGAACGGACATATCATCCATGCTTATACGAGCATGGGGGTAGATATTCTTTCGGACGAATGCAAGAGCATCCGCCTTAACCTCACCAGAAGAGCCAGACTCTAAGGTCTTGCACTTTTTTGGCTCAGGGGAGGGTCGGACGACGGGGGGCGGTTGAGAGGAAGCTGAAGAAGAAATCACAATGGGCTTGGAAAGAGTCCCAACATTCCGAGGAGGAGGAGGAGGAGAGATAACCCTGGCACCACCAGTCCTGGCGCGAGACTTAGCTTTAGCTTCCTGGACTCTCTAATAAGATTCCTGAGCATTTGTCTTCGCCATTTCTGAAAAATAAAACAATAGCTAAGGAATTAAACAAGTCGGAAAGTTCAGTGGACGAGTCAGAAATCTAACAAACAAATGAAAGCTACCTAGCTGTGCTTGGATAAAGGTCGGAGACCCTTGAAGAAACTTTTTAGTGTCCAAATATGCGGCCCTCCCCCACACTTCTCGGAGGAACCCCACAATGGCCGCCTCTACTTCATCCAGGTCATCCAGACCATATTTCTCACAAGGAGAGGCCTCCAGCCAGTATAAAGGAAAACGAGGAGAAGAATCGTCATCCAGGAAAAAGGGGTGGTGACCCTCTACAACTTGCACTTTGAAAAAATAATTTTTAAAGTCGTGGAAGGATTCGTCAAAGAGGGTGAAGATTCTCCGACCTTGTATGGCTCGAAAGGAAACCCATTGTTGTTTATTGTTTAGCCCACTGAAGGGCTTGGTCATATGGAAAAGATGGAAAAAGATTTTCAGAGAAGTCGGAAACTCCAAAGCATGGCTAATAAATTGATAAATTTTCAAAAAACCCCAAGAGTTGGGATGAAGCTGGGTAGGGACAACCCGACAGTGCTGCAGAACAGACATCTCAAAATCTGAAAAAGGTAGCAAAACACCCAGACGGGTGATCATGCATTCATACATAAAGAAGAAATGAGGGGCCGTTCCGTTGGCCCTCCCATGACAAACTCAGTCCTCTGAATTTGGGATAAGCAATTCATACTTAGGCTCGTCCTCATCTGAGGTACAGAGCCGGTGGTGAGTACGAAGATGAGTAATAAACTCAGCATCAACCAACGGCTCCTCCCCTAGGACAGTAACATCAACCCAATCTACGGAGGCCATTTTCTTTTCCTAAAGAAGATGAGAAAACCTACAAAGGGAAAAAGAAAAGAAAAAATCAAAAACAAAGGTCTCTAGAGGGGAGAAAAAGGAACCAAGCAAAAGCCTGCAAACCTACTTATCTACAAAATAAAGGCATACAAAAAATATGAAAGAGGAAAAGAAACTAACCTCTCTTTGAAAATGAAGGTTGGAAGAAGCAGAAGTCTCCGAAGCACAAGAATGCAGCATGAGCAAATGAAGAACGAACGAGGAAAATTTTTTTAGAAAAATCACAGAAAGAAGATAATGAAAGAGAGGGAAAAGTATTTATAAATACTCTAAGGGCATAATGGTAAAAACGGGGCAGTCATTAATGAGAGTGCACCATTACCAAAGCCATCAATCCCTAAGTGCATCCCTAACGGACACGACGCTTGAATAGACGTAACTGTCAGAAACAAAAAGTCGCAAAAATCACGTTGGTTTAACAACCCGCGTCTCCTCCAAGAAAGTCGGCTACGAACCCGAGTAAAATACTCGAACCCAAGTCTTAAAGAGATCTTGGGCTCAAGTAGGGGCACTGTTCATACCCTGGCCCAATAATAAAGGCCCAGGTCCAAGCGAAAGGCCTAGTCCAGAGGATTGAGCCTTGCTGAGCACCGACCTTCGTACTAAGAAGTCGGTGTTGACTACGACTCGCTCTAAAGAGGTCGGAACGGAGAGTAGCTGGCAGATAAGCACTCATTCAAATGAGTAACTGCCTCTAAAATCTCTCTAACCACTTCATCAAGCCATATCTTAACCTCCCTAAGATAATGGGACGGTTAACACCCTAAAAATATGGCACTACTCCAACGGTGGTTATTGGCTCACCACTATAAATACACTGACACCCCTCAGGTATCTCTAAGCCCAATACTCTCTAGACCTGTTTACACCCTTGCTAACTTAGGCATCGGAGTGTCTTTGCAGGTACCACCCCCCATTCACTCAAGTACACAAGTCGGAAGGAGGTTCCAGCGTGCAAACCTACTCGAAAGCTACCCTCCGCAGACGATTGGGCCAACTAACGCCATCCATTCTATTAATCTCCGGTTACCCACCGTAACACAACCCATATTAGATATATAATAAAATTAACCATCAAAATTAGTTATTATTATAAAATACATATTAAAATATAAAATATATATTAAAAATAAATTAAAATTATCCATATATTTATATATAAATATATATACTAATTAATTTTAGTGTGTGAATAATATTTTAAAAATTTTTATATTAAATTTTTCATAATTATACAAAAACATTGTTATATGCTCCAAGAATAAGTGCTATCAATTAATTGTTTTCTGCATTAGTATTATAAATTCACTATTATTTTAAAATTCTAAATCTTAAATTTTAAAATTTTAAAATAAAAATTAAAATTAAACTGACAAAATAAATTATACAGAGCAGGAATATTCATTTACTCGCATACCATGCAAGACATTTTAGAGTAATTCCAATATTAACTTTTATTTTAATTTTATTTAAATTTTATTTTTAAAAAAATATTAAAAAATTATTAGAATTTATTATTTTTGGTCATTATTTAATTATTAGTTTAATTTTTTTAGTCTAATTTCTTTAGTTTAATAATACAATAATATATTTTATTCTATATTTTTAAACATTGATGATTAACTAATAGTAAAAAATAATAAATTATAATGATTCTCTAATTTTTTTTATAAAATGCTATATTTATATTTGTGAAATCATGTTATAAATAGTAATTTGAGACTAAATATAAAATTTATTATTTTAATATTTAATTTTAATTTATTTTAACTTTTATATTATTTTTAATTATTCTATCAAGATAATTATATAAGTGACAAGATTTGGTTCAGTTTACGATAATATTGTTTCGTCCATTTGAGTTGGTCTTAAAAATATAGGAAGAGGATGAGAATACTAATTAAACAATATGAACAATAGAATAAAAAAAGAAATTAAAATTAAAATCATAAATCTGATTATGAGTTAATTATTTTTAATTTCGGATTTTGAAATTTGAAAAATAAAGATTTGCAATTAAACCAAATCACAATTAGCACAGTTACTCCTAGTATCACGCTAACCTCCCATTCTTTATTTGCGATTTCTGGTCCGCAGAGTCACTCTGACGGCGCTGCACTTTCCCGTTATTTGGTCCGACATCGCCCATCCTCCTGCCGACGCCGCCCAGCCTTTCCGCGTTCCGCTTGCGCGCTGTAGCAATTGGAGATCGCGCCGCAAAAGTCCTGTGCGTCCTTGTTACCTCTGTCCATCCACCGCCAGCCGTGCAGGTCCCACCGCCGCCTCCCGTCACGCTATTCGAGACGCACGTTATTTCCATCGTCTCTCCTCCCCATTGCGCCGTTGTTACTGCTCTGCTGCACTGCATCGACGCCGCCCTTCCTCCCACCGATTCAACCCTTCTTCCTTTTCTATCTCTGGCCGTTGTGTGTTCGGGTTCGAAGCCCACGGAGCAGATTCGCAACCTTGCCTAGCCTTTATGTATCGTCGTCGACTCTCTCCACCCCCGCAAATGTGTTGGATGTTCAATTCACTAGGTATGTAAATGGTTATTTAAATTCTTAATTGGATGATTATTTTGTTCGATTTAATTTAATTATATACTATTAACAAATAATGGATGGTCATTTCGTTAGGTAGTCAGATGATTATTTTAATAACTATATGGATAGTTGTTTAATGATGATTCCGCGACGGTGATTGAAGAGAAGTGCTACAGGGATGGACGATGATGGCTGGTGAAAGAATTTCTAGTGCCGAAGAAGTGAAATGATTGATAAAGGTGGAATAGTGACAGACGATTTAGAGAAAAGGTGTTTGAAAGAATTCTTTTAATAAATTAAGGTTGAAATGGTTAATTTTTTAAAATAACTGTTTAAATTTTATGATTTAAGTTGAGAGTTTTCTTACCTTTTTTTTCCCTTGTATTTAGTTATATTAGGAATCCATTATTCACATTGTTTAAATTCCTCCTCATCTCCCTAAGACAATTGTTTTAAAAAATAATATATTGCTGCCTAACGGATTCCATAGCCATGCAGGTATATATAGAATGGAGTAATAATAACCATTCCCTGAATTACATGAGCAGAGGTACAAGCAAAGGCAGAACCTTGAAATTGCATTCACATATAATGTAATATAATATTTGCGTAAATTCATCATTTTTCTTTTTGAATAATTGCCGACAACTCAATATAATTCAGATATCCTTAGCTTTCATTTGCCACACTCATATTCCTGGATTCCATGTGGGAAACTCCCACTCTAAGCTAGTTAATAATAACCGTTTCATTGGGAGTATATAATAACTGCCACACCACCCAAACCCAAGAAGAAAAAGAAAACAATAACAACAGCACACAAAATGATGAATATGAGGAAAATATTCTTGACACTATTATTGCTATCATCAATCTTCACAATTGCAGCATCAAGAAAGAGATCATCATCTCATCAAAAATCAAACGTGGATTGGTGGTGCAACCGAACACCACACCCTGCACCATGCAAGTACTACATGAGGCAAAGCCACTACAACCATTATCACAGGTTCAAGCACAGAACCGAGTTCCGTTCCGTTCTACTCAACGTGGCTCTAGACAAAGCACTCTTCATGCAAAAACAAGCACACTCTTTGCCAATCCAGAACACCACTATAAAGCAGAAAACCGTGTTCGGCGATTGCTTGAAGCTCTACGACAACACCGTCTTCCACCTCAACCGCACCATTCAAGGCCTCAAATACCATCAAACAAGAAACTGTACGGCTTTCGACGCACAAACATGGCTCAGCACTGCACTCACCAACATCGAAACCTGCAAGAAATGGGCCAATGCAATGAAGATCTCGGCCCTCACTGATCCGAGTTCATGCCCCAGCATCAACGTGTCTGAGATTATAAGCAACACTCTGGCTGTGAATTCAGTGTTCTTGAAATATCAGAGAGATCATTTAACGGAGGACTACACGGAGGACGCGTTTCCGAGTTGGTTTTCGGTGACGGACAGAAGGCTGCTGCAGGATTCAGGCGTGAAGGCTAACCTTGTGGTGGCCAAAGACGGTTCGGGACACTTTAGGAGCGTGCAGGCGGCGATTGATGCGGCGGCGAAGCGGAGGTTGAAGACGAGGTTCGTGATTCACGTGAAGAGAGGGGTTTATAGAGAGAATATTGAGGTTGATAAGACGAACGATAATATCATGCTGGTTGGTGATGGCACGAGAAATACCATTATTGCCAGTGGAAGAAGCGTTCAACAAGGCTATACCACCTATAGCTCCGCCACTGCAGGTAACTAATTAATTAGTTTCATGTCAAAATTCATCTAATTAATTCCATTCATCTTAATTAGAACTCTTCATTATGCATTATGTGCAAAAATGATATTCAAATAACTCATCATTACTAGATCCAGCTAGTTGACTTCATTTTACAACAAGATCTAGTTTAGGAGGGAATTAAAGGAAGTGCTATGCACTTTCGGACACTTAATTAAATCGTTAGAGTTGCCCTAGATTATTGAATAAGCAAGGCCACGTCATCAAATCAAACTTAAAAATGATTGGCAAAAGATGCCAAACTGGCAAGCTAGCTTGCATGAATATACAAGAGTAATGCCATCATTGATGCTTGCAATTTGTGTATACTTGATAAAAATAATTGGCTAACTTCCCGGGGACATAAAGAAACCATAGTCATGATTATTAACTCATTAATTTTCTTGACTAGGAATTGATGGACTTCACTTCATTGCACGTGACATCACCTTCATGAACACGGCGGGCCCACTCAAGGGCCAAGCCGTGGCGCTCCGATCCGCCTCCGATCTCTCCGTCTTCTACCGCTGCTCCATAATTGGATACCAAGACACCCTCATGGCTCACGCCCAGCGACAATTCTACCGAGCTTGTTACATCTACGGCACAGTTGACTTCATCTTTGGCAACGCCGCCGTTGTTTTCCAAAACTGCGTCATCCTCGCAAGAAAGCCCAATAATGGCCAGGCCAACATGATCACGGCCCAAGGTCGCGGCGACCCATTCCAAAACACAGGTATCTCATTCCACAATTGTCAGATACGGGCCGCACCCGACCTCAAGCCCCTTGTCAACCAATATAAGACATTCTTGGGCCGGCCCTGGCAGCAATACTCAAGAGTTGTCGTTATGAAAAGTTACATAGATAGCTTGGTAAGCCCAACGGGCTGGTCTCCATGGGGCAACACTAATTTTGCTCAGAGTACGTTGTTCTACGGAGAATATAAGAATTTTGGGCCTGGATCTTCTACAAAGAACAGGGTTCGGTGGCCTGGTTATCATGTTTTGACAAGCCCGGCCCAGGCTTCACCCTTTACGGTTAATAGCCTCCTTGCTGGCGGCACGTGGTTACCGGCTACTGGCGTGCCATTTACGTCTGGCCTTTGATTCATTTTTAGTCATATGATACGATTTCATGTTATTATATCACATTGTTTCGAATTAATTAAGTTGTAACACAATATTCTTTTGTACATTATTCCATGAGAAAAAAATAATGAATAATAAGTTATTTGTGTTTGATCGAAACTAAACTAAACTATATATATAGTTCTATACTCATATATACCTTGCTTAAATTTTAAAGAAACTAAGTACTTACACATATGCAACACGTTTGTCGCTTAAATCAAAGAGTGGAGGAACCATTGTCAATATTCTGAGATGATAATAATTTCAGGAAATTAACTTGATAGTAATTAGGGTTAATGGTCAAATTAATTAGTTTTTAAAAAATAATTATTTTTTAAATTTATTTTTAAAAAAATTTATCAATTAAATCGGTCTTTTAAAGATTACAAATGAATTATTTTTGTTATTCTACTACTTAATTAATAGTTTTTGTCAATAATTAATGATATAGAATGTTAATTAATAATATATATGACACATAATATATTCAATTGGATGTTGAACAGTAAGTACAAACACATGAGTTGACCTATAGGGTTTTTTCTGTGCTCTGCTAGGGTTTTTGGGAAGTAATCCTAATTTCACAATTGGACGTGTTCAATTATCAAGTGTGTCACATAAGATCACAATCATGGCAGCGAATGCTACTTTCTCAGATTCAGGTCAACGCACAAAACAGGATGATGAAGACTCAATCATAGTCATCGAGAAGAAAGATATTCAAGTAGGGGTAGAGAGATGTTCCAGAAGCTTGGTGGGGAGACTTTGGGCAGACAAGCAGTTTTCAGTAGGAACAATAGAACCAGCAATGCAAGCAATTTGGCGACAACCAGAAGGATTCAAGGTAATTGATCATGGCGGGAATGTGTTTCAATTCTTCTTTTAAGATGAAAGAGATGTCATAAGGATCGAACGGGGTGCACCATGGCTCTTCAAGAATTATATTTTAAACTTAAAATGGTGGAAGGAGGACGAACATATTGGAGATCTAGATTTCACCCAAGTCCCGATGTGGATTCAATTTTGGGGGCTACCAGAGCACTACAAAACAAAGGACTTAGGATGGAAGCTCGGATGCTCTTTCGGGGATGTTCTAGATGTGGATATCTTCCAAGTTCGAGGCAAAGAACACAGCATAGTTAAGGTACAAGTCAGTTTAGCTATCACTAGACCGATTAAAAGATCCATGCGTATAGTCGGCCCAAATAACAAGGTGCTGGAAGTTGGTTTGAAGTATGAACGGATAGGGAACTTTTGCAACTATTGTGGCTATGTGGGACATGAGGCAAGGATGTGCAGTTTTTAACTTGATGATTCTTTAAAATGAGAGGTTAAAGAAGAAAGATGGGGCGAATGGCTGAAATCATATCAATCCGGTAAAAAAGAGAATCACACAGAAGACAATTTTGACTCTAAGGTGCCGATAAATAAGAAGAGCAGACAGAACAAGATTACAAAGCCTATTCCAGTAAATCTGATCAGGAGTTTGGCTAGCTTGTCAATGCTGTCACAGCAACAACAGAAGGAAAACGAAGGAGAAGAAGTAATGAGTAAAGACCGAACATTGCAAAATGAACACTTACCAAAACTCCAACTATTCCAAGGGATGCAGGCAACGAAAGAAAAACAAATGTTGGAAAACTACGGAGAAGAATGTGGAGACTTGGGAATGGGGAGAGAAGAGGAAGGGTTTGTGTTCGGAAGCACCACGAATGGGGAGAAGGGACAGAATCTGAAACAACTAGCCGGAAGAAAATTCTTGAAGGTGACCGGAAGCAAAAGAGGGCCCCAGGGAGAAAGCATGACTGCCAGAAAAAAGAAGATATTCTCAGCAGAGGATGAAGCTAGCATTGCTGAAGAGGGAGAGGGTGCCACCCCACAGTTGGCACCCAAGAACGTGGAACTGTCGGGGTATGGGGAATCCCCTGACAGTTCACAACATACAAGGGATCTGTAGATCCCATTCTCCCGAGGTAATGTTTTTATGCGAAACAAAAAATATTACCCTAAATGTAAATAGCCACTGCAACAAAGTTGGATATCCGCAGGTTTATTGTGTCAATCCAAGAGGAGGTTCTGGAGGTTTGGCACTAGCTTGGAAGGAGGATAGTAGAATTTCAGTACGATCCAGTGAGGACTTTTTCATCCACTTCGAATGGATAGACATTGCCAATAAAAAACGATGGGAAGTAATGGCAGTTCACTTACATTGTGACGAGAGCATTCCTTCAACTCAGTATCAACGAATCCTGGATATTAAGAGATCAGCAAGCCCCTATTTTGTTATGATAGGAGATTTTAATGCCATATTCGCTTCTCATGAAAAAGAAGGGGGACGCAGGAAATCAGCTGCATCAATTGAGGCATTTAATAATTTTATTAATGATGGGGAGTTAGTGGATTTGGGATATGAAGGAAGGAAGTTCACCTGGAGTAATCGACAATACGGAGAAAATCTTATCCAGGAAAGGATAGACAGATGCCTTTCTTCTCTCCAGTTTCGAACAGATTATTCGAGAGCAGCAATTCTTCACTTAGAAGACTCGAGTTCTGACCACCGTCCGCTTTTATTAATGGCAGATAGAGAGGTACATAAAACTAAGAGAAGGTTTCGGTTCCAAGAAAGGTGGTGTGATAGTGAAGAGGTTCGGCATATGATGCGTGAGCATCTTATCTATCTTTTCCTAGTGAATTTGCATCTAAATTGTTGAGTTTAATTGAGAATTAATTATATTTTAGCCACTATGGATGCTATTTTGAGTTTTGTGCAATTTTATTTATTTTAGGTAGCATTCGGATGGATTTTATGAAGTTTCTGCAGAAAAGAAGAAGAAACCAAAGAGATGCCCAGCGAAGACCGACGCGGACGCATGGCCCACGCGACCGCGCGGAATGGAGAAATCGCAATGACGCGATCGCGTGCCTGACGCGAACGCGTGGACTGGAATCTGCACAAATGACGCGAACGCGTGGATGACGCAGACGCGTCACATGCGCGATCTGCAAAAATACAAATGACGCTGGGGGCGAATTCTGGGCTGTTTTAACCCAGTTTCCAGCCCAGAAAATGCAGATTAAAAGCTGCAGAATGGACAAATCAAGTGGTCCCCACCCATCAATTGAAGATCTGTTAATTAATTCAAATTTAAATTCAAATCTTATCTTTTAGGAAAAGATATTATTTTTATTTTTAGATAATTAGATTTTAAATTAATTAGGATTAGTTATAAAAAGGGGAGACTTCTCTTCTATTAGGACAACAGATTAGATTAGAGGGATTCCAATAGGGAATTCTATACAAATTTACATTCTACATTCCATGAGCAACTAAACCTCCATTGTTAAGATTAGGAGCTCTGTCTATTTGTATGGATTGATTTTATTACTTTTTCTATTTTAATTTATGTTTTGGATTTATATTTAAGAATTGTTTTCGTTCTTTATCTTATGAATTTGGGTGGAACGGAAGTATGACCCTCTTTCTATTTGAGTTCTTGTATAACTTGGAAAAGCTCTATACTTGAACAACAGCTTGAAAATATATTCTCCTAAATTCTAATTATCTAGATTTAACAGGATACGTGACATATAATCATTTTATTCTTTGGGTAATTAGAGTTTTTGTGGCATGCAAACTGGAATTTGATCATGTACCCTTTAATTGGAATTAATTGACCAAGGAATTGGCAGTTAATGAATTTTAAAGGAGACTAGGAAGGTCTAAGGAATTAGGGTCTAGTCACATATAGTTTTCCATAAATTAAATCCTACATAATTAAAATAGTTAGTAAGAAAAAGTTAATCCGGAAAAATAGATAACTCTGAAGCCTTAACTGTTTATCCATATTTTATTCCCAATTTATTTAATTGTCTATACTTTTGATATTTTGAATTCAAACTTAAACCTTTTAAACATCTCAAAACCAATTTTTGCTTGCCTAACTAAGCCAATCAATCAATTATTGTTGCTTGATCCATCAATCCTCGTGGGATCGACCCTTACTCACATAAGGTATTACTTGGTACGACCTGGTGCACTTGCCGGTTAGTAAGTGTGGGTTAAAAATACCGCACCAGCATATTGTGGAAGAAGCTTGGCACTCACAATTTGAAGGCTCTCCAATGTTCAAGTTCTTTTCCAAACTAAAGAAATGTAGACATGGACTAGTGGAATGGCAAAAATCAAGTTCAAACAACTCTCAAAAGGAAATTTTAGAATTAAGAATCAAAATAGAACAAGAAAAACTCAAAGGCACAGGAGCAGACAGAATAAAGATTCTTCAATTAGAGGAGGAGTTATCCGAGGCCTATTTAAAAGAGGAGAGATATTGGAGAGAAAAATCCAAAATTCAATGGTTGAAATGAGGTGATCAAAATACCAAATTTTTTCATGCCAAGGCTCAAACTCGGAACCGGAAAAATAAAATTTATAGGCTGCAAGACGGTAATGGAAATTTCAGATCAAACACGGCGGGTATAGCTCAAATTGCTACTGAGTACTTCTGGAAATTGTTCACATCTTCAAACCCCAGACCAGCCACGGGCGAACTAGAGGACTTGGAGGCTAAGGTGGATGAAGAAACAAATCAAAGACTTACTAGACGAGTAACAGATGAAGAAATAAAAAAAGCAACATTTTCTATCAATGCATTCTCCGCCCCAGGTGATGATGGATTCACTGTTAAATTTTACCAACACTTCTAGGAGATAATTAAAGAGGATCTAAATGCTTCCATAAGGAGTTTCTTTGCAGGGGGAAGGATGCTGCGAGCAATGAATCATACTCATATATGTCTAATCCCAAAGGTGCCAAATATAGAATCCATGCCCCAGGTTCGTCCGATTAGCCTTAGCAGTGTCTTCTACAAGATTATTTCTAAGATTCTTGTTTATAGAATGCAGGGTCTGTTGGATAAAATTATTAGTAATAATCAGAGTGCCTTTATTAAAGGGCGCCTGATTAGTGATAAAATCCTAATTGCACATGAATTTATGCATTTTCTGAAAAACAAAAATTATGGAGACTATGAGATGGCAGCAAAACTCGATATGAGTAAGGCTTACGACAGAGTTGAATGGTCTTTTGTTTGGGAGATTATGAAGAAGCTTGGATTTTGCAATAAATGGATGGACTAGATTAAGGAGTGTGTTACCACAGTGTCCTACTCTGTTACTGTGGATGGACAACCACATGATTTTTTCAAACCATGTAGGGGATTGCGACAAGGTGATCCCCTCTTCCCCTACCTTTTTCTACTTTGTGCAGAAGGACTTTCCCATCTGCTCCACAGAGGAGAACAGAGGAGAGAAATCTCAAGTTTAAGACTCAACGGTAGATGCCCTATAGTCAGCCACCTATTCTTTGCAGATGATTCCATTCTCTTTTGCAAGGCAAACGAGGTAGAATGCAACAAGCTGATGGAGATACTGGAGTGCTATGGTGATATTAGTGGGCAGACAATTAATTTTTCTAAGTCATCTATTTTCTATAGCAAGAACACCCCTAGTTCGAACAGAGAACTCTTATCTCAACTACTTCAGATTCCACACGTAGGCAGACAAAATAAGTATTTGGGACTGTCGGCAGTGATTAATAGATCAAAAACTCAGACCTTTAACTTTATTAAGGAGAAAGTTGATAAGAAACTACAGGCTTGGAAGCGATCATTATTGTCGGTCAGTGGGAGAGAGGTTTTAATTAAAGCAGTAGCTACGACTGTTCCGACCTACACTTTGAGTTGTTTCAAGCTCCCGGACATATTATTAGACGAGATTCAGAGAAAGATGATAAATTTCTGGTGGGGGCAAAGGGGGTCAAAAAGAAGATTACAATGGATCAGGTGGGATATAATTTGCAGAGAAAAGAAGTATGGAGGATTAGGGTTTAAAGACCTGAAAGCGTTTAATCTAGCCATGTTGGCTAAACAAGGCTGGAGAATCATCACGAAACCTAATTCTCTAATCAGCAGAATTTACAAAAGCAAATATTTTAAATTTTCTTCTTTCCTACGGGCGGATACAGGGCAAAATCTTTCTTGGGCCTGGAGAAGCTTACTAGAAGGAAGAAAAATTATCAAACAAGGTACTCGTTGGCAAGTGGGACGAGGCAGTCAGATTAGAATTATGGAGAATTGGTGGCTTAAAAATGTAAAGTCAATATCCGAACAACAGCAAACAGTTACAGACCCTAATTTAATTTGGGTTAATCAACTCATTCATAATAGACAGTGGAAGGAGGATATAATCAGGAATAATTTCAATCTAGAAATTGCATCAGAAATCTTACAAACTTCTATTATGGAAGTTGGAGAAGATTGGATTACCTGGGAAAATGAGAGGGACGACAGGTTCACAGTGGCTTCAGGCTATAATACAGCTTTTCAAATGGTGCATTCTCCAATCAGCCAATTACTTGATTTGTGCAGGAAAAAGAGACTCTGGAATTCATTGTGGGAACTTCAATGTCCGCCGAAGATTAAGGTATTCCTGTGAAAAGCCCTGCATGACGGCATCCTAGTTCGTACTCGACTTCACGAAAGGATACCAACAGTCCCAGAAATCTGCCCTAGATGCAACAATTTGGGGGAAAATATAAATCACTGCTTAATTGATTACCCAAGGTCACAAGAAGTTTGGCAGAAGTCAGATTTAGGAGCTTACCTGATGCAAAACAGTTCAGGAAAATTTTGGGAGCGATGGAGCCAGTTTATGGAAGGAGCAAGACGAAGACACCATTGGAGGAAGAGCTCAGCACTGGCAGCCGTGATTCTATGGAAGATTTGGATCGCGAGAAACCTTTTGGTCTTTGAAAATAAAAGCACTTCACCAGATTCAATTGTCACTTCAATGCATGAAGCCATGGAGGAGATGCAGAAGACAAATGAGTCATAATATGTGGTCTTAGTTGTGTTTAGTCATGCTTTAGTTAAAGAAATGTTAATTACTTGGAATTCCTCTATTACATTACTGTATGGTTGTCCAAGGTGAACCCATATCTCTTATTTATTTTATTTTAATAAATAAAATATCACGTTACCTTTGAAAAAAAATGGATGTTAAACAAATATGTTTACGAAAATATATTAATTTAGTCTATTTTTTTAATTATATATACCTAAACCTAATATAATATAACAACACTAAAAACAAATTTAAAAAATAATCTTTTTAGGAATTAATTTGACTATTAACTTATAGTAGTTATATTGTTGAACAAACTAAAAAGAATGGAAGCTTTATATTTTTTTAAGGTGGTTGAGCCTTGTGCTGCATATTGAGAATGACAATGTTTAATTATTATTGCCACCAGATTGTAATTGACAATACTGAGTGATAATTGGCTGGTCAGAACTCAGAACTTGCGGAGTAAGGAACAAGAAGCTAAGCATATGGATATTTCATATTTCTATGCTTGCTTAATTAAATCATGCCATAATTTGTTCCAAATCTCACTAATATGTGTTTTACCTAGTTATGGAGGAATTCCTTTATATATCTAGAAATCTGCTATTTCTAGACATGGTAATAATAATAACTACTCAAAAATTATAGTATATCATTGTTACATATTATTCATACCTTGGGTCAAGCTGTCTGACCCGGGACGTTCTATAGACAAAGCGACTGACCTCTTCAGGTCAGGACAACCCGATCTCTTCTCAAAGAGTTCGGCCAAGTCACAGGAAGGCCCAAACAAAGGGCCCAAACAGAGGAACACGTCCCTAATCCAAGGGCAGCCCAAGCCCGTAGAGATAAAGGCGGTTTCCTTAAAAGATAAGAGGACCCCAGTCAAAGATAAGATAAAGATAAGATAAGATAAGATAACTAACTTATCTCATCCAAAGAGGTCATTCTACACCATTATAAATACATTGGAGCACCCAGGTATAACTCATACTCTGATTCTACTCAATACTTGCTTAATACCCTTGCTAACTTAAGCATCGGAGTCCCTTGCAGGTACCCCCCACCCTCCGGGGATGAAGGATCAGCACCACCATCAAGTCCAACAAAGTCGGACACAACAGCTCCGACCAGCACAGAAGATCTCGTCCGAGATTGACCTACAGTTTCAGGTAACCCTCGGAACATTGGCGCCTTTGCTGGGGACCTGAAAGTCATCCCATTACCATGGCGGACGACCATGACAACGATCACACCTCAGATCTAGAAGAAAGAACACCGCACAAAAATGTGGGCACAACACCAAAGGATACTCCTCAAGTCAATGATAAAAACTCCCCAAACGAGGGAGCCTTTGAGGCATTCCAAAGTCGGTTAAAACAACTCGAGAAAGACGCTCTACGTCAACGAGAGGCCGAAAAGGATCTACAAAGAGAAATAAGACGACGCCGGAAATTGGAGAACAAACTCCTAAAACTTGAAGCCGATGTCAAGACCAAAGCCAGCCAACCCACCCCCGAAGATAGCACCCGCAAGGAACCAGATCCATTCACCAGGGAAATCATGAAAACAAGAATCCCAAAAGACTTCAAACTCCCAGACATGTCCTTGTACGATGGCACAACGGATCCCAGCCATTATCTCAGCAACTTCAGAAGCAGAATGTACCTCACCGAATGCCTCAGATGTTGTTCGTTGCAAAGCCTTTCCAACCACTTTAACAAAAATAGCAATTAGATGGTTCGACAGTCTCCCTCCTGGGTCCATCTCAAGTTTCGATGACTTTGCTAAAAAATTCCTGGCCAGATTCTTCATCCAAAAGGACAAAGCAAAACATGCTCCGAGCTTACTAGGGATCAGACAAGGGGAGCGGGAAACCCTGCAAAACTACATGGAGAAATTCAACAAAACATGCATGGATATACAAAACCTTCCAACAGAAGCTGCCATCATGGGTCTCATTAACGGTCTTCGAGAAGGGCCTTTTAGTCAATCCATATCAAAGAAGTATCCCACATCTCTGAACGAGGTGCAGGAGCTAGCAGAAAAATACATCAACATGGAGGAAAACTCTCGATTAGGAGAGACTTCAAAACCAGGATTCACCCCTTGG
Organism: Arachis stenosperma; assembly: GCF_014773155.1. Classification (NCBI taxonomy): domain Eukaryota; kingdom Viridiplantae; phylum Streptophyta; class Magnoliopsida; order Fabales; family Fabaceae; genus Arachis; species Arachis stenosperma. Next base: position 15,839,037 of record NC_080379.1, read on the forward strand.
GATAAAGACAAAGATTCCAGAAAAAAGAAAGATCGACATGGAGAAAAAATCAAAAAGTACCACAATTACACCCCTCTTCGGGTGTCTCTTGTGGATGTCTACAGAGAAGTTTGCAACACAGAAAAAATACCACCAGCTCGACCACCTAAAGGCTAAAAAGGAGGAGGAAACCGGGCTGAATACTGTGAATATCATCGGATCCGCAGACACTCCACCAATGAGTGTTTTGACTTAAAAGACGTCATAGAAAAGCTCGTACGAGAAGGAAGGTTAGATCGATACCTGGCCACCCACGAAGATGAACAAAGAAATAGAAGAAGAGCAGAAGATGTCGGACCAACTATGTGGTCATCCCAAACACCAAAAAGACACGTCCACATGATATCCCGGCGATCACTTTTACCAAAGAAGACGCATCCGGCATCACATCAGGATATGACGATCCCATGGTCATCACAATCATATTGGCAAACGCGAATCTCCATCGCACACTGATAGACCAGGGGAGCTCTGCTGATATCTTATTCAAAATCGCCTTCGACAAACTCAGCTTGGAAGAAAAAGAACTCAGAGCATATTCGGACAGCCTGTTCGGGTTAGGAGATACCCCGATTCAACCAATGGGATACATTCCCTTCCACACAACTTTTGGAAAGGAAAGTCAGTCAAGAACACACAAAATAGACTACATCGTCGTTGACGTAAGCTCAGCCTACAATGTTCTAATAGGTCGGACAACGTTAAATTAACTCGGAGCAATAATCTCGACTCCGCATCTATGCATGAAATTCTCAACCGCAGAAGGCAGACCAGAAAATGGTGCGTCACTGTTATAACGAAAGTCTAAACCTCAGAGGCAGAGGTGAAGAATTCCACACAATCGAGCTTGGTGGAGCTCAGAGGCGAGAGGAGCTTCGCCCACAACCTGAAGGAGAAATAGAGAAAATCCAGATTGGGAACACCCCGGACCAAATAACCAACATCGGCACACTCCTAAAAGGGGGCACAAGAGAATCACTCATACAGTTCCTACGCGACAATGCCGACCTCTTTGCGTGGAAGGCCGCTGACATGCCAGGTATAAATCCCAAACTAATGTGCCATAAGCTAGCAGTCTACCCAGGATCTCGGCCGATACAACAAAGGCGCAGAAAGCTAGGACTAGAACGCTCTCAAGCGGTGGAAGAACAGGTACGAGCTCTACTGGAGGCAGGCTTCATAAGAGAAGTCAAATACTCACTATGGCTTGCTAATATCGTTTTGGTAAAAAAGTCAAATGGAAAGTAGAGAATGTGCACCGACTATACCGACCTCAACAAAGCTTGCCCAAAAGATCCTTATCCACTCCCAAACATCGACGCACTGGTAGATGCCTCCTCTGGATACAAATACCTCTCCTTTATGGATGCATACTCGGGATATAACCAAATCCCAATGTACCCACCCGACCAAGAAAAAACCTCTTTCTTAACCCCAAAAGCAAATTACTGTTACATTGTTATGCCTTTCGGTCTCAAAAATGCGGGAGCCACTTAGCAAAGATTAATGAACAAAGTTTTTTCGGATCACATCGGAAAAATCATGGAGGTCTATGTAGACGACATGCTAGTGAAGACGCAAAATGAAGAGATGTTATTAGCCGACCTGACACAAGTATTCGACACCATAAGACGACACGGCATGCCACTCAATCCCACAAAATGTACCTTCGCAGTAGAAGCCGGTAAATTCTTGGGTTTTATGATCACACAGAGAGGAATCGAAGCAAACCCGGACAAGTGCAGGGTCGTACTCGACATGAAAAGCCCGACTTGTATCAAAGAGGTGCAACAACTCAACGGGCGGCTGGCAGCCTTGTCCAGATTCCTGGCGGGATCCGCAATAAGATCTCTCCCCTTCTACGCCACCCTAAGGAAGGGAAAGAAATTTGAATGGACAGTCGAATGCGAGCAAGCCTTCCAAGACTTCAATAAATTTCTGGGACAACCACCTATATTAAGTCAACCTCGGAAGGGGGAACCACTCATCTTGTACCTCGCAGTGGGAAATCGGACAATAGCTTCAGCACTGGTCCGAGAGGACAACAACGGACAACAACCCATATACTTTATCAGCAAAGCATTACAGGGATCCGAGCTAAACTACCAGAAAATAGAAAAATTTGCTTACACTTTCATAATAACATACTCGCCGACTTCGCCCATATTTCCAGTCTCACACCATTAAAGTTCGGACCAACCAGCCCATGAAAGGGATCTTACAGAAAACAGACTTGGCAGGCAGAATCTTACAATGGGCAGTCGAGTTGTCCAAATTTGACCTTCAATACGAAGCTCGGACGACCATCAAATCTCAATACCTGGCCGACTTCATTACGGAATTTACGGACACACCGGAAGTCCCCACAGAATGGAATCTATACATGGACAGATCCTAAAATAAAACAGGAAGCGGTGCAGGCGTAATAATCGAAAGCGACCAGGGGACCCAGATCGAACTCTCCCTCAAATTTGGGTTCCCCGCCTCGAATAATCAAGCGGAATATGAGGCACTACTAGCAGGTTTGAAGATGGCTAGGGAGGTCGAAGCTCAAAAACTTATCATCTTCAGCGATTCACAGGTAGTCACTTCACAAATAACAGGCAGCTACCAAGCCAAGGATCCCACTATGAAAAAGTACCTGGACAAAACCAGGGAACAGCTCGGAAAACTCGGAGAGTATGAGATTCGACACATACCCCGAGAACAGAATGCCCGGGCCGATGCACTCTCAAAACTAGCCAGCACCAAACTAGGAGGTAACAATAGAAGCTTTATCCAAGAAATTCTACAGAAGCCATCAATCTCGGAAGAAGAAAAGGTCCTAGCCATAACAGGTCACGATCAGGGATGGATGACCCCATAATTAATTACCTCACAACAGAGGCCCTCCTTACAGATGAGAAAGAGGCAAAGAAGTTGAAACGGAAAGCACAATACTATACCATCATAAATAACACTTTATACAAAAGAGGGATTTCAACACCATTGCTAAAATGCGTGCCGACTTACAATACTAAGGACATCTTAGAAGAAGTACACAGTGGCATTTGTGGCAATCACCTCGGAGCACAAGCACTCGCCAAAAAAGTACTACGGGCCGGATTCTATTGGCCAACCCTACAAAAGAAGCCACAGACTTCGTAAGGACATGTTCGCCATGTCAGAAGCATGCCAACTTCCACACCGCTCCGCCCGAGGAACTCATCAGCGTAACCTCACCGTAGCCATTCGCAAAATGGGGACTCGATCTCCTCGGACCCTTTCCCCAAGGATCCGGACAGGTCAAATTCCTCATAGTAGGAATAGACTACTTCACAAAATGGATCGAGGCAGAACCCCTAGCCAATGCCACAGCTCAAAGAAGTCAGAAATTCTTGTATCGAAATATCGTCACAAGGTTCGGAGTTCCATACTCCATCACTACAGACAATGGTACCCAGTTCACAGACGCAGGCTTCAGAAAACTAGCGGTCGACCTGAATATAAAACAACAATTCACCTCTGTTGAGCATCCCCAAGCCAATGGGTAAGCCGAAGCTGCTAACAAAGTTATATTAGCAGGGATAAAATGGAGATTACAGGATGCAAAGGGAGCCTGGGCTAAGGAGCTCCCCACAAGTCCTATGGGCATATCGAACGACTCTGCATTCCATGACAAGGGAATCACCTTTCCGATTAGCTTACAGAATGGAGGCAATGATCCCAGTAGAGATTGAAGAAAGATCCCCTAGAGTGATCTACTATAGTGAAGAAGCCAATTCCCAACTTCAAAGGGAAGAGCTCGAATTACTCCCAGAAGTCCGAGAAAGAGCTCGGATAAGGGAAGAAGCATTGAAGCGACAAATGGCTTCCAGATACAATCAAAAAGTACTACAGCGGACCTTCATGGAGAATGACCTCATTCTAATCCGAAATGACATTGGAATAACTCGACCTGGAGAAGGAAAGTTGGCTGCAAATTGGAAAGGATCCTACCGAGTCATAGAAGTGCTAGGGAAGGGCTACTACAGGCTTTCCGAACTCGACGGGCGAGAGCTGCCAAGGTCATGGCACGCCTGCAACTTAAGAAGGTACTATAGTTAGGGAGGATAAGGGATCTTGGGACAAGGCACACTCTTTTTCCTAAAAAGATTTTTTAACGAGGTGCCAAGCCCAAGACCTACAAACTAAACCCCGCGTGTATATATTTGCATTTCTCTTAATAAAATTTTTTCAGATTTTCTACAAACGTTCAAGTCGTATTATTCTAAAAAAAATCATCGCCCAATTATAAAGCTACAGATCAACAGAAAGTGAAAACCAAATTCACTGTGCGATCACAATGAAAACGAGGGTTAAAACCCAAAATTCTACAAAATCGGCAAAGATGAAAATAGAATAATACAAGAAGCTATAGAAAGTGATCCATAGAAAGGACCTGACGAGGTCCTAATAAAATGGATTGCTATAAAATAGCTTAAAGGCTGGCCGACACCTAAAGTCGGCCAGCCCCAACAAACCAAGTTATAAGTAAAGCCCTGGAAAGAGGTCTGGCCAACCCTATAAAAGAGGATTACTATAACTTCGAAGAGCCCGACGTGACGAAGTCGGACTCCTACAAAAAGTTACAAAAGATAATCCCTGAAAGAGACCTAAGCAAGGTCCAAGAAAGAGGATTATCAAGTAACTCGACAGAGCCCGACGTGACAAAGTCGGCCCGGGAAAGATAAAAGTTACAAAAGACAATCCCTGAAAGAGACCTAAACAAAGGTCCAAGAAAGAGGATTATCAAGTAACTCGACAGAACCCGACGTGATAAAGTCAGCCCAGAAAGATAAAAGTTACAAAAGACAATCCCTAAAAGAGACCTGAACAAGGTCCAAGACAGAGGATTATCAAGTAACTCGACGAGGCCCGACATGACAAAGTCGGACCCAGAAAGATAAAGTTACAAAGATAATCCCTGAAAGAGACCTGAACGAGGTCCAAAAAGAGGATTATCAAGTAACTCGACCTAAAGTCCGACATGACAAAGTCGGCCCGAAAAGATAAAGCTACAGAGATAAATCCCTGAAAGAGACCTGAACGAGGTCCAAAAAGAGGATTATTAAGTAACTCGACCAAAAGTTCGACATGACAAAGTCAGCCCAAGACACAAAACCACAAAGGTAATCCTTGAAAGAAAGGACTTATTACGATAAACGATAGTTTAAGATCGATGAGAGCAACGTCTGGCCAAAAGATCAAGTTAATTGTGTCAGATAGAAACTTACGAAGGCGCCAAGACAAGTGCAAACAGACATAATATAGAAACTACCGAGTTACGGTATAAGCTCCATAGGCCATCAAGGACCAGCCTAGGAAGCTCAAAAGCCACTTTGTTTTTCAAAATAAGTTGCTAAACAAGCAACGG